>NW_017537102.1:34580-44608 GCF_001853355.1 Bactrocera latifrons | reverse complement strand
GTAAAATTTAGTGTTTCTGACGTTTTATGTTAGTCGGTTAACGCACTTTTAGTGATTTTCAACATAACCTTTGTATGGGAGGTGGGCGTGGTTATTATCTGATTTCTTCCATTTTTGAACTGTACATGGAAATGCCTAAAAGAAACGACTCTATACAGTTTGGTTGGCATAGCTATAGTAGTTTTCGAGATATGTACAAAAAGGTTAGTAGGGGGCGGGGCCACGCCCACTTTGTGGGCGTCGCAGTGGGTCGATTTTGCCCATCTTCGAACTTAACCTTCTTATGGAGCCAAAAAATGTACCAAGTTTCATCATGATATCTCCATTTTTACTCAAGTTACAGCTTGCACGGACGGACGGACAGACAGACTACACTTTGGTATATATAACCCTATATCTGACTCTTTTAGTTTTAGGACTTACAAACAACCGTTATGTGAACAACTTTGTTGCGAGAGTATAAAAATAAATGCATTTGCAAGCAGCGATGTCAAATAATAGAAGAGACAAAGTCCTCTCTTTTAGAGCTCAGACCTATTGGGTTCCTTAAAAACATTTGTTTAAGAGTCAGAAATTTCTTATGGTATGTGGTGAGCATTTGTACAACTCTGCTGTGTGAAACTATCGGAATGTCTAAATTTAAATTTAGATACAGACACTTTGAGTTCTGTGTTCTGTTGAGAGATATAAGTGATGGCACTCGGCGAAATCAACGACAAGAGTGAAGGAACTCGATGAAAAAATATTTGTGTGGAGACCTATCCGAACGTGTCCTGTGGCATAAGTGAATGAATGTGAGTGATAGCACTCGGCGAAATCAACGTCAAGAAGTGTGTTCAGTAGCAAATGACGTGACAAATAACTTTTGTTTTATACACTTTGCCATAAGATGCGTATTTCACGCGCTAGGTAGACAATTTCACGATTTTAGGAGAATTTTCCGAAATTTCAAGGCCGGAGTTGGGGTTGAAGATGCAATCCGATCTCAAAACAAAAAGTTGCATTGGAATCAGTAAGTTCTAAGGCAACTTTTCCGCACTATTAGAAATCCCAAATCGAAAAAATTCCGGAATCGACGCACCCTAGTGAATACTTCACTGAGCCTTCATATGTCGAATATAAAGACTTTCGAACTTCCAGGTCACGTTATTCTATATATATCGGGCAATATTGAAAACTTTGAAGACTCTTCTTTCGATGATAACTCTACATTTCAAACAAACCAATATTTCACCGCAGAAATATGTGCACGACGTAACGGCTTAAATTCTCTCACACACCCTTTTAAATACTTATCTTAACATATAAATCTTCCACTTATATTTCCGTAAAAAATCTTTAATTTACTTCAATTAGTTCAATCCTTTGCTTCATCGTACCTATCATATCTGCAAATATTTCTTGTGAAGTCTGCTTTCAACCACATGAAGTGGCGTTGACTACTGGTTTCTCCGGATCGATCCGGGTAACTTCCAACTCGGACGATTCAGTTTGCTGCATGGGCCCTCAACCTGTTAGCATTCTTTTTACTTTTGCTTTTCTTGCCCTCGATCGTGTTTGGTTTTTCCAATCGTTTAAACACTGTAAAAAAAAAAAAACAAATATTTATTTCAATTGAAACATATGTATATAAATGTATTTATATAAATATATGTAAAGATTTATTTCCTTAAATTTGGCAGGTGAGAGTGATGGATGGGATCATATTTTTGGAGCTTAATCTCAGGTTAATATACAAGTAAAAGAAAAAATCTAATTTGTAACGTTTTCTTACCTTTGTTTTCCATTTTCAAATATATAGGCAATTCACTTATAGAGATCTTCTTAATTATCGTAGGGTTTAACAACAACAACTTATAGAGATCATCACAGATAATAATAGATTGTCGATGTTCATTATTTGTAGAATACTCAATCAGGTAAAAGTAAAAAAAAATATATTTCAAATAAGGTTCGTAACTATTTTATTTCAAAGACAACATTTTATTTTTAATTTCATAGGTAATTATGCCCTATGCGTTAAATATAGTTTAATACTGGTTTTACGCACATATCGCTAATTTTTTATGACTGTCCCTTACTAATTGTAAAATCGTCTGAAGACACTAAAATTGTCTTTAATTTAGAGAGTTGTGACTGTATCATAGTACAAAAGCTTTCTATTAATTTACTTGGGCGGCTATATCTTCGCATTAAAAACAAAACACAGAACTACTTGTTAAATTCGCTTAAACGCTTTTATTTAATTTTAAATTATTTATTAATACAATAAATGAAACTTTTATGTGATACTTTTGCTAATTGAATTCCAGAGCATTGTTTGAAAAATGCTGATTAGCAAAAAATATGAATTCCATACTCCATATTCGTAAATTCTAAAGTCATTATTCCGATTAATAGTCTTTAAGAAATCTTACTATATTACTTTTAACAAAAATCTTAAATATACAAAAGGCAACATAATATATCAAACATTTCCACAGTATTCAAATATGTAATAAGTATTTATGGAAATTTCAAAACCTTTCTTTATAACACCGCCTTAATTTAAAAAATATATAAATCGTAAGAAATAGAAATACAAATTTATGTGCTTGCAGTTCGAAGCGCTCAAAACAATTTTGGAGTCCACATAAGTATAAAAATACAATGAAAAGGTTATACTGGGTTGAAAGAATGTATATCCAAAAATAAGTTCACTGCTATTTCTTAGACAAGTTTACTTAATATTTTCATAAACATATTTTATAATTAGTAAATATTTCATTGTTTTATGTACTTGCTAGTACATAAGCATTATTGTTATCTTTTAAGTTTGATGTGTAATGCTGTAAAATATCATTATTTAATTAATTTTATATTATTGAGTATTTAAAAATTTTTTCAGAGAAAACAAGCCTTATATCATATGGAGTACATACCATAAGAATTATTTCACTAGCACAATATTTCCTATGTTATTATTACGCCCATAAGTACTTAGGTATATATATGTGTATATATCTGTAAATTCCATAGACCTTTTTAGATATTGACTTATGTGTTAATGTTTCATTTCATTTTTAAATAATATTTGCTGTTGAAAACAGTCTAATTAAAAACATGCGTGTATATATATATTATAAACATACATATGTATATACATCGGCTGCATACAAATAGTTATTTATGTATACATACATATGCAATTGATACATAATACCTCGTGTCAAGTACACCATCGCCTTAAATAATCGATAAGCTTATAAAAACTTTCAATGTATTAGTAGGGGAGCCCAAGAGGAGATTTTGCAGTTACTAAAGCGTGTCAGAAAATTTTATGGGGAGAAACATTGCATCTTTTTATGTAGCCCTACCAAATATGAGCCCTTCAGATTAGAGAAAAAAATCGATCCTCAGATTAAGAGATGGTAAATTAAATACATGAAGACTAGTGTATATTTAAATTTTCTGACAGTTTGAGGGTGACTTAGAGAAATAGCAGGGTGACAAATCTGTAAAAAAAAAGGTCACCTTAAAATACTCGAGTGCGATAGACCTTCCTCATACTAGTTTCTGCCGCCATGATGCCATCTCAGCTGATCGGCATAGCCTTGTTGTTATTAGGAGACGCTTGACACTTTTGTTTGTTTGTGGTGTTTCCAATTTATTTCCGTTTACAGCGAGAAGCGTACGAGGACTTCTGATGCTGGCAAATCTTTTTTTGACGACCATACTGTCATAAAAAAAGTAAAAAATTGTAAAGTTTTATATTTTTTCTCGGTTAGAGAAATGACGAGGAAGTTCAAGGAGTTCAAGAAGTGGAAACCAATTTCGACGATGACTCGAATTACGAAAATTGTCATGTTTTTTTTTTTTAATATTTCTATCTATTTTCATATTAATAAATTATTCAATTTTCTATACATATATATGTATACACTGGTTTTAATACATCCTGTAACAAAAATAAGAAACAAACAGAATTTTTCCAATTTTAAATCGTTAGATTAACGATATTCCTCTATATAATTGTCAGATTATCTTTTGGGAAGACTCTGACATCAAAGTCATCCGCCTGTATGAAAATCGGACGCGCTCGAGTATTTCAAGGTCACCCTTTTTTTTTAAGTTTTAAAATCAGTCATGACTTTTGGCCACGTCGAAATTGTCAGAAATTAAAATGGGATATTTTTTAGAGGTTCATTACAGTCGCTTTGAAAATCTGACACGTTCGAGTAACTTTTTTTTTTTAATCTCTCATTACGGTCCTCCGCCTTAATTTGATTGTCAGATTAATATATATCAACTATCAAAAATACAATGCGCGTATATACTATAAATGCCTGACGTGCTTGAGTATTTTTATGTGACTGTTTTTTTTTACATTTTTGAAATTAATTACCCTCTCTTATTCCCACTAAAATGAAAAACTTCACCTAGCCTCTTTTTTTTTGTTAAACGTTATCTTGACAGTCTAGTAAGTCTTCATGACGCTAAAGTAACTGCAAATTTAGCACTCCAGGCTCCCCTACTATATGTAGACTTTAGGCAAAATGTGGCCGAATTTTACAAGTGGCTTTTTGTATTTCCATTGCGGTTTGTTTTGTTGTTTCTATTACTCTAAAAACTGACAAATATTCGAAAAAGTTTTGTGTATCATAAAAAGTTGCGTATTTGGTTGAATTGTTTTAGGCACTTTTGTTTTTAAAGAGTTATTGATTTATTGATGAAGTTTTGCATTTTTAGCTCACTTCTAATTTTCAATTATTTATTTAGATCAAAAAATTAACTATCTGCTTCCATTTTCCAATTCATGTATTTATTTTTATTTCTCTAAGTAATATTCTTACTATAAATATCGTACAATATTATTGACTTTCTATATTTAAACATATATTTTGCATATGAAGCTTTAATGCATAAATATGTAATAATTTCATTTTCATTTTACAGTGAACATTTTCATCAACTTGTGTAAATATTTATGTAGATATATGAAAATAATAAGAAAACTATATTTTTTTAAATAATTATGTTACATGTATATATCCTTTTCAAATACGGCCGTAACTGTACGCATCAGCTCAAATATAGGTCGTATATATACATATGCTAATCAACATTATTATTCACACTTCTAATCCACATACGCCATACAAATTTTGCGATATATATGTATGTAACGGTATTTTTTGTTTAAGGATGGAGACATGTGTAGAAGTTCACACAAGTGAAGAAAGTTCTCTGATTGCCATGAGTGGCCAGAACCGATTTTCTTCGTCCATGTCCCGAAGGAAGAGAAGGACGATGTGACAAAAAAAGAATTATATAGGCACTTGGAGTGTATCTATGAGTGATGCCCTGGCCACGATGTCGAAATCGTGGTTGGCGACTTTAACTCCAGAATGAGTAAAGAAGGTAGCTTTGGTAGATCGGTTGGTAAATTCAGCCTCCACGATGAAACAGCCCCAAATAGGTTGAGGCTGATCGGCCGGAGCCCGAAATATGGTTTATTGTGGTACTAAATTTCAGAGTCAGCAAATTCATCAGGCTAAAAAACGCCGAAAAACACGTCTCTAAAGTTTTAGACGTGCGTACGCTTCGAGATACTAGCATCGACTCTTTTATTGTTGCAGCCAAAATACTCACCCGCTTCTGTGCAGCAAGAAACGCACGTCAACAACTATAGCTGAAAACGATACTATTGGTTTTCGGAAAAGGCAACAGGACAGCTAGTACGATAAGGAGGGCCGTGTCGCAGGGGAGAGAAAACAGACTACCTACCTCACAACATTACAATTGACCACAATACGTGGACCGAGAGTTGAAGAGGGAAGCGTGACGCTTTTGCATACCAGAAACAGAGAAAGGCGGAAATGAGTGGGTACGAAGCGCTTGACAAGCTGGCCGGCAGGAACAATGCTTGAAAATTCTAAGAAAAGAAGCGGTGACTAACAGAAAGTTTCAACACCGACGCATACTCTTGTAGAACCCCCAAAGGTGATCTAGTTACCGATGCCCAGAGCATACTTAAATTATGGAGGGAACACTTCTCCAGCCTGCTGAATGGCAGTGAACGCACAACGCCGGGAGAAGGCGAACCCGATTCCCCAATCGATGACGATGTAACAGACGTTCCATTACCCGAACATGAAGAAGTTCGAATAGAAAATACCCGTCTGAAGATGGTTTGAACTGATAAGAAGCATAGATCAGCTTCTTTGTAAAATATGTTCGAACGAGCGCATATCCGACGATTGGGAATTCACAAAAAAGGAGACCCCACAATCTGTGCCAACTGCCGTGAGATAAGTCTCCTCAACATTGCATATAAGATTCTATCGAGCGTTTTGTGTGAAAGATTAAAGCCCACCATCAGCTAACTTTAAAGAGGATCGACACACACCACCTCTTTTTCGATTTCAAGGCTGCTTAAAACAGCACGAAAAGGAGCTGCGTTTATGCCCTATATCTGTATTTGGTATCCCCGCAAAGCTAATACGGCTGTGCAAACTGACGCTGATCAAACCAAAATCTCCGTCAGGATTGAGAAAAACTTCTCCGTACCGTTCGATACCAAACGAGGTTTCAGGCACGTTGACTCCTTTTCGTGCGACTTCTTCAATCTGATCTTAGAGAAAATTATTCGAGCTTCAGAACTAAATGGGGAATGTACTATCTTCTATAAGAGTATACAACTGTTGGCTTATGCCTATGACATCAATATCGTTGGCTCCAACAACCGTGCCGTTAGTTCTGCTTTCTCCAGAATGGATAAGGAAGTGAAGTGATTGGGTATGGTAATGAACGAGGGCATGACGAAATATCTCATGTCATCAACAGTGACTTGGCTCCCACGCCACTATTGACAGTAACAGTAACAGACAGAGTCGGCGTTACGAGTTTTCGAGAAAAATATTCTGCGAAAGATTTATGGTCTTTTGCGCATAGGCCACGGCGAATATCGCATTTGAAAAATCCACATATATAGGCGAATTTGAAAAAAGAAGTTGGGATGTGAATAATAATGTCACATAGTGTATATATTGTATTTGTTTAATACAATGTAGAGCAATTGGTAGATGGGCCAATTATTTCCTCTTTTCTGTACATTCAATTTAACCAAATGAGCCGTCCCATGTGGACAAATGAACAAATTATATGGCATTCTCCGACATGAGGAAATGGTAGCCAAATGTTATTGTTTCTATCCGGAAATATTCAAATCTCGTATACCAATTTTAAAGCGTTTAACTAATACTGTTTTCATAGTTCAGGTAATATTTCTGGTTCGACCAAACACGTATCTTTAATCTTTAAAAATCGTCGATGTCTACGTAAAGCTTAGTATCCAGTTCTCAAGAAATGTAAAAACTTCATTTAGAAAAACGCTTAAGAAACTTAAGTGTTAGTATCCAGCTCCAAGGAAATCTAGTTCTAATTTTTAATACATTTTTTCAATAAAATGCGAATTTGGCAAACTTGGCTTTGCGAAAAAACATGAAATCAACAATTGTTTCTTGAAGGAAATTCAAAGTAATCGTTATATTCACCCTAAATTAGTTAAAATCATTATTATGAAGTATATTTAATTTTGAAATGTTGTATAAAACTTACCAATCATTAACAACATTTCGTAAATCGCAATGAAAATATTTATGTTACTACACACATACATACATACATACATATTACGCACAAAGTTTATTTTCTCTGTTTATTCTCTCTGGCTCTTCTAGAGTCGATCATTCACAATGCGTAACCAGCTGTCAAAATTACTTGAAGAGAGAATGTATTTTTATTTTTCTTAAGCAGTTAATTGAGAGCTGGATACGGAACTAAATACATAAATTATTTGAATCTCAGTTATTTATTGGTTTGAGTTCATGACTACCATTTGTTGATGAATTGACTAGCGAAGTGACTTTTTGAGACATGTATAATGTTAATTTTTCTTCTTAGATTTGACACGAGTTTTCATTTGTTAACAAAAATTGCTCAAATGCGCTGATAAGTCAAGAAAATTTAAATCTTCTCTACTCTAAGTAGAGTAAAGGCAAGTTTATATTATATATTCAACCGAATCAGAAGCATACATACACAAAAAAGTGTCCCAATGGATGAGTATATACTTACATATATATACATAGGAAATACTTATAAAACAGTTATATAACATAATGATAAGATTGTGTTTACTGAAAGTATTATAAATACCCAGAGAGTGCTGCTGAAAAGTCGAATCTCACAGAAGGCATCAGAGTTGAATCATGGCCTAAAGTCGTATTTATAGACCTAATCATGAGTGTGCTATATTATTATAATTTTAGAGACTAATTTAACGAATTATGAGTGAATGTATACTCAAGACAAATTATCAAGGAAATTCACTTAGCTAGATTGCCGAAAGGCGTCGACTAGAACTGCAAACTAATTAATAGGATTTCGATAATCTTCGATGTATTCATTTTTATTCAGTTTTCAATAAATAAATTATTATTCACTTTTATTACTAACTTCAAAAAAATTGATAAAGATGCCATTTATGAAATAAATAACGCTGCCATTCACGGTTCTAAAAATATATGTCACTCCTACAAAGTGACCTGTGGGGGTACATATCACGAAAAATTTATGGATAAAAAACCGAAAACAACTTTATGCAACCCTAGAGCTCAAGTTGGGCATTCAAGAAGCTTGAGAAGATTTTGATCATATGAAAAAGCAAATTTTAGTGAATTCGATGTCAAATCGTAATTTTGAAGTTGTTTATTAAAATGGAGATTCCTGTACTTATTCAAAACTTGTAAAATGAACATATAAGGATTAAGTTGGTGCGTTTAATTGAATATGTAACTATTTTTTGGAATATTCATAAACAAAATTGAATTAAATATAACAACAACAACAAAATAGTTTTTTTGTACTAAATACAAATTCACTTTCAGCCTTATCATAAGCTCCGCGTGAATAAATCATTCCCGAGTATTTTTATTTTTACGTAAACGAGAAACTCATATCCCGAATTTCGTGTGAAATGCTCGAATTTCGATTATGCTATTGTAACTTGTCACATATGGTTTTGTTTTGACTTAGTGGCATTGAAGTTTTTTTGTTTTAACTTATAAAGTTAATTATTTGACTATTAAAGCTTAAACACGTGCTTTTATTTTTAATTATATATCGTACATATTTTTTTGTCGAGTCGGTGTTAGCTGCATAAACTATGCAGATAACAACTTTCGGAAGCTCTGGTATATTTTGAGGAATAATGGATTAAAAAAAAACTTGTATGAACTGACATTGGGAAGCAACTTGAAAATCGATGGCCTTTTTCATTCTGAAATCGATGTCGCTGTTTGCCTTTTGCTATTGGAGGCATCACATAACTTTATTCAAAGAACATACAATATAAAATACTTTCTCGTTGTTTTCTTTTTTATAACCATTTGCTTTACAGGATTCTCGGCTTTCTGTTGCCCAAAAACGTCAAATATATTTTGTTAATAAGCCGTAGTTTATATAAAAAAGATCTTGAAAACAAATAAATAGATAATAAAGTATGCTAAGATTTTTTTAAAGTTCTTCCCAACTAACAATTTTGTGAATAATTTTCATGAATTCGAGTGAAAAATACTCCACTTCCCATATGTGGAAAGTTTTCCCTTGTGACGTTGACGATAAACACGAAATTGAGAATTTTTCCATGGGGAATGGCATTCACGGGAAATTAACGATAAGGCTGATCGAGCAATATCGATGAAGAACTATAACGTAAGTGAATATTATTATAATTTAAGAGATATACTAAATAAAATGAAAGCTAAGTATAACGAAGATTCGGAGAAATCATTAGAGTTCTCCTCAAACATTAATGAGTCTCTTATTCTAAAAACATTTTTGAGCAACATATCGCCACACTTATCTTCAATAGTGTATGCGATAAATATAAATTCCCTTAGATTAGCTTACTACACCCTAGAAGAAACGGCTTAATAAACTATAACAACAACTGGTACAAGTAATTATTTTTACAATAATAATTA
>NW_017537102.1:23084-34323 GCF_001853355.1 Bactrocera latifrons | reverse complement strand
TAGGCAATGGTTCAACTCCAATAATACCTTTAGGCAAAACAGTACAAAAGCGACAACACCAGCCGGGACGCTACAGTAACAATCAAGTACAACCTATGGAAGTTGATCACATCCAAGAATCAAATTTTCCATTGCAGGGTCACAATCAGATTTACCGATAGTCGAATTAACCATTGGTTACAATAAAATAAAATGTCTAATAGATACCGGATCTACCACCTCGTTGATTGACAAAAACATTTTCTCTCATTATAAACGGAGCAAATTAAATAAACCACTTTTCTTTAATACCCTGTCCGCAAAAACCGTTATAACACACGAACTAATAATACCACTACCAAAAGAATTCAACGAAAACAGTTATATTGCTTGGAAGGTAACAAGTTTTAATGATAGGAATTTTGACGCCATAATATTAAAAAATATCCTGAAACCAATGGAAGCCATCATTAACTTATGAGAAAGTTTTATTGAAATTAATAAACAACGAGGAAATCCACAACATTGAAAGCTATCCAGAGGAAAACTCTATTGCGGAAATCGTAAACAATCTATATCATAAAAATATAAAATATATGACGAGGAAGCAAATAAACTAAAAATGTTAGTGAAAAAAATAATAAATTATTGACACATTATAAATTATTTTTTACTAAAGGACAGATTCTAACGCAAACACATGAAATTAAACACGAAATAATTACAACAACGGAAAGACCATCTTACGCAAAAATATGTCGCTATACCTAAATACATGAGAAGAAAATAAAGAAATAAGTTAAGGATATGCTAGAACAGGGAATAATACAGGAATTCACCATATAACTCACCCCTTTGGATAGTACCGAAGAAAATAGACAGTTCTGGCGAAAGAAATTGGAGGCTGGTCGTCGATTACAGGAGCCTTAATGAAATCACTGTTAATGACAAATTTCCGATACCAAATATAAATACTATTTTAGAGAAACTAGGAAGAGCTCAGTACTTCACATCCTTGGATATTGCAAAGGATTTCACCAGGTTCTAATTAAAGAAAGCGATAGAAAGAAAACAGCATTCTCAACTCCTTTAGGACACTATGAATTCATCAGAATGCCATTCGGGCTCAAAAACGCTTCGGCCACTTTCCAACGCCTAATAACTTCCGTACTTAGGGAATATATAAATAAAATCTGTGTAGTATATCTAGACGACATAATTGATATTTAGTACAAATATTGATGAGCACACAGAAAGTATCCAAAATTTTTTTAATAAGTTAGCAGAATACAATTTAAAAATTCAGATAGATAAGTGCAAATTCTTCGCAAAGTCAACAGAATATTTAGGTCATATACTAACCACAGAGGGAATCAAACCAAGTATGAACAAAGTATTATAAAAAGCATACAGGAACTGAAGTTACCTCAAACGGTTAAACAAATAAAATCGTTTTTGGGCACGATTACAGAAAATTTATAAGGGATTAGGCCAAAGAGGGTCAACGCTTAACAAAATATTTGAAAAAAGGAGCTAAAATTAACATTCGTGACCCCCAATATACAAATTCATTCGAGAAATTTAAAGCACTTCTGACGAACCACCGGTACTCAAGTATCCGGATTTCAAACTCAAGTTATCCGTAACAACAGATGCAAGCGATTTTTTGTAATTGGAGCTGTTTTGACATAAGAAGGACACCCCATAAGCTATGCAAGCAGATCACTAAACGACCGCGAAAGAAAATACTCAGCGACAGAAAAAGAGCTGCTAGCCATAGTCTGGGCGGTCACTATTTCAGACCGTATATGTACGGGAGACAATTCAACCTCATGACAGACCATCAACCGCTTAAGTGGCTATATTGCAAAAATAAAGGAAAAGATATAAATCACAGATTACAGAGGTGACTCCTCAAATAAGGAGAATACGATATTAACATAAGTTATGTCAAAGGAAAGGACAACACTGCCGCTGACTTGATGAGCAGAATAAATGCAGAGGCAGGTAAAATTAATATTTTACAGGAAAATGAGAATATGAGTGCCATGGCAACAATCCATTCTCAAGAAGGGGAATTACATGACCATTCTGGTCTCTTAGAAACTGCCGTCAACAGATTTCCAACACAGATAATCCTTACTCATTCAAAAAACCAGGAGACACAATTTGTAAATGGAAAACATAAAATTTTTATTAGCGAAAACGATATAAATACGGATTAGATGCCCGACATATTCAGGCGACTCTTAAGAAACGGCAAAGTAGGAAATATTCGGAACTACCGGACCACGAATACAAAAAGTTCAGCAAAAATTAATTGACGTGTTTAACAGAACAATAAAATTGTATAAACGAACGCACCATGTAAAAGACATGCAGAATGAAGATGAAGCTTATACATAGCGAAGTATCATAAAAACGAAACTGGACATGGAGGAATTAACGGAAATTATGAAGGACTGAAAACCTTAATTTACTACGAGGATCTAAAGAAGTTAATACAAAAATATATAAATAACTGCGAAATATGCAATCAGGCGAAATACGACCGAAAACCTATTAAGGAAAAATACAAGCTAACCGAAACACCGATGGATATTAACCAAATAATACATATGGATGTTTACACCAACAAAAAACATAGTTTTATCACTTTTATTGATAAATTTTCAAAATATGCAATGGCACTAGCCTTAAAGATAGAAACAGCCTCACAATCGTAGAAAAAATTAGACTTTATCTCTCTCTCAGAGGTAAGCCAACAAAAATTATAACAGACAACGAATTTAACTCAGTAAACATAAAAGAACTCTTAAGACAAGAATCCATTGACGTTCATTTTACAAAACCAAATAATCATACAGGAAACGCTGCATGGTATAAATAAAGTTAACAACGAAATACAAAGACATATTCAATACACTGACCTTACACTAAAACTAAAAGTTATACAGGACAATATCGAACACATTAAGGAAAACATAGCTGCATCAAAGCTAGGATTTTTTTACGGAAACATGTTCACAAAAGAAGAAATAACTAAGTGCGGAATAGATTTCAATAAACTGCAATATATTAAATTGGGAACTCTTATTGATAGCCATGGGAATATAATATTCACCATTAAAATACCAATAGATTCTATCCCTCTTACAATAAACTTTCCTATACCCATTGGAAACGAAAATAACAAGGAACTCTTTGAACCCCAAATTACATTATATTATAATAATAATACCTATATTTACGAAAGTACTATCGAATTGAAAAAACTAAAGCCGTTAAAAACTGCTTAATAAAGGAAAATTGTATACAAATTTTTAACAATGCATCAGAAATTATATAGATAAAGCCAGGAATTGTACTCATAAAAAATCAATCACTTTTTTAATGATTGTAACAACAGAACACAAAAACTAACTGGAAACTATTTAATAAATTTCAATAATTTATATAATTAATAATTTAAGCAAAGTTTCGCTAGTTTTAATCACATGCAAATAACCAAAAGTAAAAGCGAAAAACTAATATTTGAAGTCATTGTACTAAGTAACCCAAAAAATAAGGCATTCATAGATGAAATAAGCTATGTAAGAAAAACGCATTATAGAATATATACGGCTCCATATTAACTTTCATTTTAATCGCCATTGTATCAACAATTGTACTAAAGAAATTAAAGAGCAAAAATAACAATGTTAAAAGAACCAACATGATCACCCAGGAGAATGCTCAATCAAGGGGAGGAGGAGTTACGTCGCCGTCGTTGCAAGCCAAATGGCTGCCGACGTCGCCGTCATCCAACTTCCACATTGATTGGTCTGCATAAAATGCAACCGAAGCATATTTAAACACAAGTAACACAATACCTACCATATTTCATATTTTTGCATATCTCTTTCCTACGGTGGTCATGTTACGAAAATTGCAATAATGCTCAACATTATGAAATGCCAACTAAACAAATTTTGTAAATGAAAAATTAGATAAAGAAATTTCAATTTTATCACTACTGCTTACATTTGTCAACATTTCTTCTAAAGTATCCAACATGTTCAGTCACTGGAAATCTCTACCTAATTGTAAATATTTCCAGAACATACTTTTTAAAGCATCGGTTAGGTATTGGACTATCCAGTGACTGCAAATAACCTATTTGTATGAATATATCAAATTTTTTGACGACACGGTTTTCCAACAATTAATAAGACATAAGAACCGCGGTTATTATACAAATTGTAAACAACCTCCATTTTATTTAGGACTCCTAATATCGAAAAATAAAATTATGAAATTCATACACATTGTGTGAACATTTCATTGTGATCGAATTTCACAATATATGTATATATACTCCTAAATACACACTTCTATTTTTAACCAAAAAAAAGTGGATTATTGAGAATAAAGTACTCTACCGAAATGTATTTTTAATAAATAAGCCCAAAGATTATTTCATAAAAATGAAGTGTGCAAGGTCAGTCTTTCAATTTAAACTAGGGAAGAAAAGTAGATTTCAGGGGAAAAACTATCGAGTGGTCCAACTATCGATAATTTCGTAGATCTAATATAGGCCACTACTAAAGGCAAGCATAAGACAAGACCGTTAGTTATTGAGGATTTACGAGTACATGAAATTTTCGTCGCAAGTTTATATACAAACAGGTTCTGAACCCCAGAGTACAAATTTTGCAAAATTTTCCAATTCCTGCTATGGTACAAAACACACCCAAAGGAAAAATATGTAATGGCTGCAAAATTTTCTACTTAATTGGGGGGCAACAAAGCGTAGCAAAATAATTGCAACCCTGTGCTAGCTGCCATTATACATATACACACATACATTTCGCTGATATTTTAGACTTTACAATTAATTGTTCTCATATTCTTGCATATTTTGGCGTTGGATTTGGAAGTGCAAAAGAACACCTCTATTATCATATTGTTAAGTTTCATGTATTTAGTTTTGTATAACAGCAGTTTCTAATGATTGCTTTTGAGTATTTTCATACATTTTTTTTATTAGAAGAGTAAATACATTTAATAACATTAAATTGTATATTTCGATACTGTTTTCAATACGATCTAATTACTGTGAGATGCGCTCTGGGTATTAAATAAATTGATTTGACCTTCGACTTCAGCTTTGTGTAGTACTTGTATTTAAAGCAACGTTGTACAGAACTAAAATAAGCCTGTAAGATTTATTTTTTCAGTGACAACTCTCTCTTATCTCCATTTAAATTATTATTTTGTTGTCAACTGAAGATTGCTTACAATTTTACTGTAAGTGGATACAAGTTATTCAAAATTTAAGGAAAATTAAGGAATTTATATAAAGAAAAATCAAATTAATTCGAGTTAAGTTTACGAAAAACGGCTATAATGTTTAAGGCTGTTTAAATTTTGTTTCAGGACAAAGTTGTTTGATGAAACGAACATTATGCATATCTGTATTTTCCAGCTGATTATAAACACTACTTATGTATATACGCAAGTTTCGTTAATTGCTAAAATACTGAATTTTTTATTCTGGATTCTTCTATGAGGTATGGCATTTGCCTTTGGAAAAAAGCTGTTTATATTTATGTATGCTAATGTTAATATTGTTGTTTATTATATATTTCAATTGAAGTATTATTTAATATGATTAGGATTTAGGTAATGAAGTTTACAGAATGTTCAATCGCATGTAAGTTACTTGAACAGGTGTATATATATATGCATAAATACTTATTGTTGAACAGAATAATTACATTATATTAATAAGTTCCAGTTAAGTTATATGTATAGAAATTGTAGTAGTGTAGTTATTAATTATATAATATAGTTATCATATATTTATTTTTGTATACATGTATTTTGTATGTCCTCTATATACAAAATTTTGTGTTATCTAGCAAAAAGTGGAAATCTAAGTGACTTAGTATGCTTTTTATTCGGCACAGGCTATTCGCTCTATATTAATTTGAAATTGTAGCCCTAGTCTAGCTGTACAATTGCACAAAATGATTTTAAAGTATGTTCTACGGATTGAATGACCCAAACTCTCGCCAACAGTCATTTACGAAATATTTTCTTTATTGAATATGCTATTCGAAGCATCTACATAGTATTATTTTCATTTTTTTTTTTTAAAAAAGTATACAATACGAGACTATGTGTAACAATTTCTTCAGCCCATTGAATGAAATTATTTAGTATAGAAAATTTGTTATAGTTAAGTTAGTAAGTTAATTCTAGAAGGTGTACAATATTAATGATAATTGAATAAGTCTTGTTGAATTGTATGAGGATATTGAAGAGAAATATGTTATAGTGCTGGGTTGATGATTAAGATGACTATTTCAAACGTTATTATATAATATTTAAAATCTAATGTTAAGTAATCTATGATATTGCTATTGAAGAACATGAACTATTAGAAATATATCTTGTGCACCCTGCCGTGCAGAGGTTCACGTATTTGCAAGAAAATATTTGTATAAAGAAGTCTGATTTAAGAAAAGTCCTCTGCGATAAGTTGCCACTTTAAATGCTTATAGTGCGTATTTATGAATTGTTGTGATGGGCTCATTGTAACGATTTTAGGGAAATCGGGATTCGATTGATCGAATCGTCTCAAGAAACCAAGGAATCTCTTTTTACCAAATATTCTAATGAGTTCTTATCTTTGGTCTGTGGAAATGTTAACATATAGATATTGTTAAAATGGAATGAAAATAACTTCTTTATATTAAAAGAAATAATGTCTATTTTTCTATGGTAGCATTACATAGTATTTCAAGACCACTGTGATGATCGCAATGATTAGTGAAAAATTTGGCTCATTGGAAAACTCATAAAAAGTGTATGTAGCTAGGTTCCCACCCTCGAACGAAAAAAAAAATATTATTGCCTCACAGGGTACAAATATTATGGGTGTCTAATGACCCTTCAGGTACTTTTGCTTTTCATTGCTGTCCTCAACAATATATTATGGTAAGTTATTTTCAACGTTTATTATTGGTAAGTATTAAAAAATTAAGCAGAAAATTTAATTTGTAACATTGTTGTAATGACACTTCATTGAAATATTTCAGAAATAATGAATTCATTACGAATATGTATTGCGAGCATCCTCGAAATAATATATATATGAAATATTTCTTAAAAAAAACTATGAAATATATATTATGTAATATCTTAAATATTTAGATGTATTGTGTAATTTATATTTAATATAGAGTGAATCATGTACTTTAATTATTAATTAGTTTATGAGATTTGTAAACAAATTTTATTTACATATAGTGGAGATAGAATTTCGTCTCAATTGTCTTACAAAACATTAGCACGTATTTGTATTGTAAAATATGCAGGTGTGCACATATGTAAATATGTACCCTAGAGACTAGTTTGCTAATTGCATACTAACAACTAGTCAGCTAGAATTTGCCTTATCAATTATATATCAATTGACAGATTTTGAAACATACCAACTTGATACTAACAAATATTACAGATATTGAAGTCAACTTCTGGTTTGGGTGTGAAAAGTAAAAATAAATAAATAAAATTAAAAAAAGGGCAAAATTTATATGTTAAAATATTTTAATTTGACAAACTCAAATTTTCTATTGATCTGGAAAAATAGCAATTGCAAAATGTCTAGCATTTTCAGGAAGAGTTAATTTTTAGCTCATTAAATGAGTTTGCAAATATTGATTTTGACTACTTCTGATAACAGGGTATACATGTACAATGCATATTTTTTATTTATTAGGGTGTGATTAACTTTCGCAAATACGTATCTATGTATATGTATGTAGTATTTCAAAAGACAACGTTTTATTTTATTTACATATATGCCTTTCTTCTACTTTCTCCCTGAGCCAAGTGCATTATCTAAATGTACATAGTGTTGATGAAGTTCTGATTGTTATTATTTGAATTCTTTTTGTCAGTGGGAACGCGCATAAAAAAGAAAACATGAAATACCAATGTTGAGGGTTATCAAACACAATGCCTAATGTGAGGCTAAAAAATTAATTTTATACAATTGGGAAATAGTATTGGAGAATTTAGGAATAAGCATATATATGCATATAAACTATTAATCAGTCAATCATATCTAATATTACAAAGTCAAAGTGATATAGTAATAATATAATATTGTTTAATATGTATAGAAATTAGACCTCTTGGTTTGTTAATTCATATATATTTTAATTTCATCAGCTTTGGTCGGAGCGGTATTTTTTGTAATTAAAAACATCAATACATTAATTGTGAGCGATAAGTTCTCAACTGGTAAACTTTATGAGTTGTACAGTGCAATACTAATTTGTAAAAGTTAATTGATCTATTTTATATGATATCTTTTATTTGCTACTTAGTAATTTTCGATTATATTGAAAGTAACGTATGTATATAAGTCCATCTCATCCCCACATATTTATGAAAAATAAGTTTTCCCTCTATTTACACTAGTCATCATATATTTTTTCCTTTATTAATACTGATTATTTACATATGACTATGTGCAAAAACGATTTACATATTATGTGGTATACATATGTGTTATGCCCATGTTTAAAGATGTTTTTGTAACTAATAATTTATAAAGAGAATTAATAAAGATTTTTTAATGAAAATAAATGTTCTTTTATGAAAGTACCAATCGTTGACTATCGAACAAAATTATTTGCGTATGTACACAAAACTATTTATAGATCCTTTCTTAAGTATTACAAGCTCCACTCAAGCATTCATTCATATAAATATAAGTCCAATACAAAAGCAGCACGAAAAATTGCATCATACAGACCTCTTTCAAATTTATTTCTAATCCTTTGCATACTTTCATAGTTATATGTGTTTGTGATATCATAGAAAAGCATGAAAAAGCTTATAACGTAAAGTTGTAGGGTTGGGAGTATATTTTCTTCGATGCAGCTTCGTCTTAGAATTAAAGTACGTATGAATTAGAATTTGCAATAATATGTCTTGCTGCTGTATATATTTGTATTAAAATTTTTAAATTAAGTTGATTCAGCACAACCAATATTTTACAAGAATACATATATACGTATTTTATTCGAATGTTAGGTGCATATCTTCATGGGCAACCACATTCATCTACTACCATCTTTGGAAGATCCCTTTTAATAATGCCATCGTCACCATAGTATATAAGAGACATGCTTGAAAATTTTACTGGTGCACAGCAGGGCTGCATGCCATTCAGAAGCCCCATTTTTCTATATTCTTCTATAAAATGAGCGTGAAAAGTTTGAAATGTATCAGGAGTGCGAAAGGGACCTGTACAATCTCCTCGACAGTAATTAGCAAAGTAGCCACGTGGAGCAATGATCCAGTCGTCCCAACCCAATGCCTTGAAAGACACATAAAACGATTCCTTGCAGCACTGACCATGTATTGCACCAACACAATCAATTGCACGTCGTCGTACACGTCGAAGACGTCTCGTTTCTGTACGCAATACCAGAAATGGTCGATTAGGACTTAATTCAGATGAAATTGGACTTTTTAAGTGCGTATACTTTTGCGGTTGTGAATTAACGTTCGGTTTGCCTTGGACCAGAGGAACTTGTGGTTGCAGGCGGTTAGACTGATCTGAATATCCTAAAAATACATGCGGCCTAAATAATTTTGTGCGAACGTTATTCAATTTATAGTTGCCTACGTTTGAAGTGAAATTTTTCTTAGTATTGCAGTTAAAAATACTATTACATAACAAAGAAATTTTTGCTTTTGGTCGCTGTTCTACTCGCTCTTTAACATCACTATGTCTTTCTGGTATAATATTACGGTTCAAACGTGGTTGCCTCCAGTGTACTACAAGATCATTACGTTTCACCGAACGGTATCGTTTTTCCTGCTGGAGATATAATAGTTTCTGTTTCGAATTCTCCAATGGCTGATTAAACAAATGTAAAATATAATGATTGCCACAACCAGTACAATCTATAAGAAGTCGCAGTTTTTCCGTCGGTGCTCGTGTGTACCAGTCCCGGACTGTAAGTGTTATATCAAATTTTTGCCAGCCTAAGTTCATTATATCCACATCGTATGTAACACAAAGTTGAGGAGAATTATCGCAGTTCTTTAAAATAAATGTAAGAATATGTTTTAGTTATAATCAAAATAATAATATATATTGCCCGTCACCAGGTTAGCATAAAAAATTTCATATTATATGGTTTTTAGCTATTTTCTGTTCTTTTTAGTCGAAAAATTTGCTTTATTTTATTTTATTACAATATTGTTTAAATCGGATTACAGTCGAATTAAAAAGAGCGGTAACAATAAAATGATTTCCGATGTTAACAAACACACAGTCTGAGAGCTGACTGGCTGTATGTTGTTGTTTCAGATGAAAAAGTAAATAAATTTTGAAGGTCCAATGGACGCAATTATTATTTCTATTATCTTTTGGACCGACAGTCGTGTGAGTGATGTAGGGAACTATATTCTAATATGTTGGGGACGAACAGAAATTTTTTAATACTAATACAGTATTCCACTAAAGACTAGGAGAAAAAATATTTAAAACAAGAAGAGCTAAGTTCGGGTGTAACCGATTATCTTATACTCTTGCAACCTACAAGAACCAAAGCTAGGGAAATACGTCATGATGTAAAACATCAACGTGAGTATCGAAATCCAAGCATTTTTATATACACCTATACTACATATAACTCCTATACTGACAGACACATAAATTTGTGAAAAAACGAAGACTATTATATGTAGTATATGACAGTTGGTGTAGTATCGTCCACATTTTATCTATTTCCCTCAATACCACAAAATATTAACAAGTCACATACTAAAAACCCTATTATAATGAATAAAGTTAGCCGGATTCAGAAGTTCTATTATCATAAATTAAGTATATGGGGGCTAAGGAAAGTATCAGCCGTACCATTATCAGAAAAGTACTATCCCAGAATTTCAATTATATATCTCACACATTGACTGATATTTTCGATCAAAAGTCAACTATAGATACTGGGGTCTAAATATTCGATACCTAGGGGTTTAATCATTTTTTTTTTTGGATTTAAACAAACTTTGGTCATAAGGTGGCATACACCAAAGACGTTATTCGTGCATAGTTTAATCCTGTTATTTTAATTGGTTTTCAATTTTTGCACTGGAAAGTATCGGGTGATTTTTTTGAGGTTAGGATTTTCATGCATTAGTATTTGACAGATCACGTGGGATATCAGACATGGTGTCAAAGAGAAAG
>NW_017537102.1:0-22139 GCF_001853355.1 Bactrocera latifrons | reverse complement strand
AACATTTAAATGAAATTATCTTCAAAAAGTAAATGTCATGAACCAATCTAACGTTTCAAATAAAGAACCGATGAGATTTTGCAAATTTTATGCGTTTTTTTTTTTAAAAAAGTTATCAAGCTCTTAAAAAATCACCCGATAAAATAATGAAGAGGAATTTATAACTGTGCCATATGGGATGTAGGGGTTATCTGATTTCGCTCATTTTCACAATGTGTCGTAGGAATTTAAAATTAAACTTTTAGTATTTTGTAACAGTACCGTTATATGGGGAGTGAGAGCGGTTGTACTCTGATTTTATCCATTTTCACACTGTTGGTAAAAGTTCTTATAAGATTTGTATTTATCAAATTAAGTTTTTATAGCTTAAGTGGTTTAGGAGATATGTACATTAAACTTGTAAAGAACGCCCACTTTTTCAGAAACTGAGAAAGTACATACCAAGTTTAAATTTTTACTCAAATTAGAGCTTGCACGAACGGACGGACAGACAGACAGTCAACTGGATTTCAACTTTTCTCGTCAGCCTGATCACATATATATATATACATATATAACCCTATATGTATTTTACTTAGGTTTAGTTGATACGTACAGCCGCTGGTTGAACAAAACTATAATATTCTGGTTTCAAGAGTATAAAAAGGTGAAAGGTGTATTTCTTTATATTTAACATTGATTCGTTACTAATCATTAATAAGCTTAGAATTTTCTCCTTCTTTGCTTCTTAGATTTGATAAAAATTAATTAAAACTATATTAACTTAACGATTGCTAACCTGATGAAACACAGTGTAAACACCATAGAGCAAAAATGTAGAAAGAAAGCGTAAGAAAAATTGTATGCATATATAAAAATCAAAACCAAAAATTCAAACTAAAAATTAAAAGGAAAAAAGTGTAACATCTTCACTGTTACCGCTTCGCACAATCCCGAAATTTTTAAATTTGCATACGATATTAGTACCTTGTTAATAAATCTGGCAATATTAAATAGGTTGTACTCTTCTTCGATATGCTAACACAACTCACTAATACCTATCTACGAAATGAAAATGTATTTTATACGATTTTGCCAGTCATTTAACTCATTGTATTAAATTAGGTTAAGCACCTTTTATATTCTTGCAAAGATAAATAACGAGGAAAAGTCTAAGAATAAAAATCTTCTTTAAGGCGTATACACATTTTTGCGAAAACGCTTAGTTTATTTTCCCTAAGTTGCTCGTACTTCGGCAACACGCTTTGTTTTCTTCTTTGTAACATTTTAGTGCTACCTAATTCGATATTCCTCTTTGTTTTAAAATTGTATGAATGTTTTATTTCGCTAAGTTTTAAATGAATATTCAGTAAACTATGTGAAGCTTATTGGCGGTATGTTGTTGTTAAATTTTAATTTTATCAATCATATATTATACGTATGTATAATTGTTGTTATATTTTTGAATAACGTAATCCCAAGTGACGAGTCATGGATCTTTGAGTGTGATCCCTAAACAAAGAGGCCCAAAAACGGGAAGAATGAGCGTATCCTTTGGAGATCAAGGGAATCGTCCACCATGAATTTGTTCCTCCTGGACAAACCGTCTACGCTAAGTTTTACGTGTAAGTCGTCAAAAGACTCAAACGAAGAGTCAATCGGGTCCAACAAAACATCCCAGCCATTTGGAAGTTGCACCACGACAACACCCCGACTTACACCGCCATTCTTGTGAACGGCTACTTAACCAAATCCGGGCATTATAACGCTTTCGTAGCTGCCCAACAGCCCAGATATGACCACGGGACTCTAATATTTTTAATTTACTGTAAGAAGTACAAAATTTACATTTCGATTGATTTAGTATATTCGATACTAGAATATCGAAAATCATTATTTGTAGCTGGTGCAGTTCTGAAACCAATTTCTTCTATTTTCTCCACTAAACCAAAGCTTACCCAATATTATATCATCACCTTCAATTTTTAATTACGTCTTCCTTTTAAATACCACTCTACATCATAATTTATCTTTGCAAGTTTTCGGTTTTTTTTGATATTTTATTGTTTGTTTTTTTTTAACGAAAAGTCTGTAATTTATATTAGTCCCGACGAAACTGGGAACTTCGTGAAGATATGGTATACTTTTTCAACTGAATTTATATATACATAGTTGATATACTTAAATTTAAATCGATTTCTTTTACCTTCTTTGTTGTA
This sequence comes from Bactrocera latifrons, assembly GCF_001853355.1. Classification (NCBI taxonomy): domain Eukaryota; kingdom Metazoa; phylum Arthropoda; class Insecta; order Diptera; family Tephritidae; genus Bactrocera; species Bactrocera latifrons. The sequence goes on along the minus strand of NW_017537102.1, from coordinate 19,941 downwards.
TTATTTTCCATTACTTGAAATATCCAAAGTTTGGGTTTCGTTTTATTGCCACCACATCCACGATTTTTTCTATTCACATTATCGTTGCACCCTGTTGTCAATTTATCAATCCGAATGTGAATTTCAGCTTTTCTAACAAAAAATTTTTCATTTGACATGTACTTTCTTTGTGGTGCGAACTCAACTAGTCGATGTTGTTTAATCATTTTTCCTGTAAGTATAGGCATACTTATGTTTAAGTATATTCTTAAGTGTTTCCTTTCTTTAAAGTGGTTTTACTGTAGCATTAAAGTAATTATGAGCAGCTTCTTAACGCAAGGAATAAACATAGAAGTTTTTTAATTATCTGTATCTTACAAATAAGTATCTTCTTATATTCAACAAGTAAGTAAGGGCTAAGTTCGGGTGCAACCAAATATTTAATTTTCTTGCAACTTGCAAAAATCAAAGCCAGGGAAATACTTTAAGTTGTAAAAACAATTATATGGAGTAAAGCAGCCGCAAGTTCGAAAATCCTGATATTCGTTATGTAAGGGCTAGGCTAATTTTTTGCCCAATTTTAAGATACACTGTAAAGAGTAAAATACGCTCTCTTATTTTCATTGGGATAACTCACATATTGGCCTACTACTGCATACACAAAGTCACCCAGAAGTTCGAAAATTTTTGTACTAGGTATAGACCAGATTTTATCTATTTTTCCCAATGGCAAACATTTACTATTAACATGTTATATACTTAAAACCAATCACATAGAGTAAAGACGGATGTTCGAAACACTAAAGAAATTAGTGATTAAAATTTCTTGATTCGTGTACTGGAAACTGACCGAATCAAGTGGAATTTGAAATTATGCTATATGGGAAGTAGGCGTGGTTGTTGTCCGATTTTGTCCATTTTCACAATGTGACATATAAATATAAAAGGAATGCCACGTACCAAATTTTTCGAATTTGTTCAGTCGGGTCTCGAGTGTGGGATTTCCCCAAAACGTGGGCGGTACCGCACCCATCGTCCAATTGCTCCCATAAAGTTCTCTTATATCATTTCGGTGGTAGTGGTAAAATTTAATGTTTCTGGCGCATTTAGCAATGGATTGATCGCGCTTTTAGTAGTTTGTAACAGTACCGCTATATGGGGAGTGAGAGGGGTTATGCTTCGATTTTATCCACTCAGCATCCTCTGTACCAAATTACAACTTTATATTTGAATACAGTGCTTAGTTTTGGCATTTTATATCTTAGCGGTTAATGACGATTTGTGGGCGTGGCAGTGGTCCGATTACGCCCATCTACGAATTCGAATCTCAATTTTTAGTCAAGTTACAGTTTGTACGGACTGACGGACAGACCGGATTTTAAATTTTCTCATCCTGATCATTTTTATATATACAACCTTATATCATATGAGGGATACATATATATGAGGGAGATACCCTCAGTTTTAGATGATACGTGCAACCCGTAGGTGAACAAAACTATAATACACTGTAGCAACTGGTTGCAAGAGTATAAAAATGAAACGCAATTTCGTTATGTACCCGCACGAAAAGATATGAAAATTTGCAAGGTTATATATTTATTCTCACAGAAAGTCCTAATGGAGACATTTTTTTGCACCCATTACATTCTTACACAATTTTTAACTCAAAAATAACTGAACCGATTTGGGAGAAAATTGGTGAGGAGGTAGCTTAGAACTAGAGGACGAACATTTGATATCTTTTACTCGTTTTATGTTAAAAGTCAGTACAATTCATAAATAAAAACTTTTTATTTCAAATCAGTTGTATTCAAATTTCATGTAAGAATCATTTGAATCAGTTTTTTAATTATATATGATATATACTATACAATATAGCATACAGCTGCCATACAAACTGACCGTTCAAGGTCAACATGTGGGATGGAAACATTTTACTTGAGAAAAAAGTATCTTCACGAAATTTGGCAGAAATATTATCTAAAAGATCGCTATAATCTTCGAAGAAATTACTTAGATCTGACTGTACCGTTTAGCTATCAAATAAACTGACCGGTCAAACTCAAGTCCTTGCATGGAAAATTTTTTATTTTTGAAGGTATCTTCACTAAATTTGGCACAGATTATAACTTAAAGCATAGCTACAATTTCCGAAAAAATTCTGCAGATAGCACAACTACATTCAGTATAAAGCTGTCATACAACCTGATCGATCAAAATATATATAATGCATTTGTTAAGAGTATTACAGCTTCGGTGCAGCCGAAGTTAACGTTTTATATATAAAGTTTGGCCAATACCTAAAAATACTTAGCCATATTCGATCCCTACAAACTCAGAGAGTATAAAATTGACATTGTATTGAGTTGAAGACAATATAATTTTACTTACTATGTAGAAGAACGATATATAACATATAAGCACACCCTAAACCTTTTGACAAATTAATAGCATGGTTGGGTGCTTTTCAATGTTGTTATAATCATATGTCTGGTAAGTATGGATTTGGCAGTTATCTTATTTAAAAAAGTTATGATAAAATTAATTAAATATTAAATAACCATTGAATGTGTAGGAAATATTCCACAATTAAATGCATATACTTTTGTATTTCAAAATTAATTCAGCTCATTGACAAACGGTTGAATTAAGACAAAAATTCCAAAAATAGGTGCATGTAATATAATTAGATATATAAGGTAGAGTAGCATTGCGCGTTCAGCTATATAACTTTCATCAACAAATTGTCTGGTATCTTCGACATAGACTAAAATTTTACTTCGTCTTTAGTCTGCTTACACTCATTAGCACCATATTAAACCACCATTGATGGTCATACTCGTATATGAGATTAAGAGGCTCTTTTCCACACCTCAACAACGGAAAAATGAATAATAAGCTAGATGACAGTATAGGCAAACATACAGCTTAGCTACGTGCTCAATGCAGGTAGGTATTCATGCAACCAAGTATGACACCAACAGACAGCTATCAGACGGATGAGTAAACAATTCTTACATATGTAGATATCCAGACATGTTGCAATATATATAACTTGTGAATATACTTATGTAAGAGCATTGAAGAGCTCTTAGAGCTTTGGAATACTCTATAAAACACAGTTGAGACATAACGTTATTACATTTAAGACAAGATAATCACATGGTGAAATGTGTACGAATGAGCTTGTCTGCATTGCATTTATGCATATTTACACTATATTTATGGGTATGCATACAAAGACTACTTAATTGCTGTCAGTTATCATTATTCCTAATTACACATGTAAGTAAATATTTCTATCCGGAACTCTACAACAACACCTCGACATATGCGAACGGATTTGGATGTATATATTATATATGATGCTATATTACATTAAATAACGCTATAATAAATTAATTAATATATCCTATTTCTAACATAAAGTTATTTATGAGACCTTGTGTTCTGATTTTTCATTCTTACCTTTCTCCGCAAATATGATGAGCTCTTGTGTGTCGCCTTGGAAATCATCACCTTCGTATTTATTTTGATCTGCTGACAAAGAATATTTCCGATGGTGTAAATTATACCCATCTCTGTTTTCACCATAAGAATAAGGTTCACCAACATTATGAATACCGTGGTTCACTTTGTGATTTAATTCGTCGGTCTCTGTTTCGAGTAAATCATCTTTTTCATTATAAATTATATCACTATATACCGGTTCATCAACTCCTAGGAAGTTTTTATTTGGCTTTGGTTTACTAATATGCATAAGATATGTGAAATTATTCGTTAACTGGCTATCGTTTAATATCTGAGACTCGTCAAACCGCGCATGATGCAAGTAATCGTTATAATTTACATTGAAAACTTTTTCGGCATCTGAACCTAGATTAAGAGAATTTCTATTTATTTTTTTGCCGCTGGCTTGTATACATTGTAAGGAAACTTCTAATCTTATGATTCATAAGTATATTATAATAATCGCCTCATAATATATTATATATTATAACTATTTGATTTTTGGCCAATTTTTCTTAATTTTTATCTTGATATTTATTTTTTTATACCTGGAAAGTTTTGAACAGCTTTTTCTTACCAATCGTATTTGCGAATTCACCATTCTGGAAGCCTCGGCTGTTAAGTAAAAGATTTGTAATACCATTTGCTTTTGCAGAATGCGATCTTCGTGTTTCTTTTGTGCTATTTAAGTCTGACATTAATTCCATTCGATGTGATCCATTTTCACCGAAATCTAAATCACTGACAACGCTGCGAATACCGTCTGCACGATATATGGTGTCCCATATAAATTGCTTTGGAAGTGGGTGAAATACGTTGGGTTTCTGTTTTAAACCAAGTTTAGTCAATATCTGTCTCTTAATAGACTCCAGACGAGCGTGATCGCTATGTGCACTATGTGCTGTGAAAAAGTAAAAATAATTAATTTTTATTATATAACAATTTATTCGGGTGTAACCGAACATTTTATACTCTTGAAACTTGCAGGAATATGAGCATTAGAGCAAGGTATATACCAAAACTCAGCACTATATTTTTATAGTTTTTAAGAAAACTTTGTTCATTTAATTACATTAAAATATCACATTTTGATAAATATGAACGGTAAACTTGTTAGAAAAAGAAAAATTATTATTATGAAGTATATGGGAGGTGGGGGTAAAATTTAGCCGATTTTATCTCTTTTAACATATATCACATACTAATAAAATGCTTCCTGAGATTCGTTACGGCGTCTCAGCCACCATCACCAATCTAAATGGAGCAAAACCATATATTTTATGCACAAAGATAGTTATTCACGTTTTCGTTGAGATAACTCACATATTGGTCGATATATGGGGTATAAAGTTAGAAAAACTTTATATTAGGCAAATAGGGGCTAAAGGTTGGGTCACAATATCCGTCTCAGTCAAAATCAGTTGCGTATGTACACTCAGAAAAAAATAATAATAATACAAAAAATCGCCGCTGACAAATCAGGGAATATGGTAACCCTAGCTAAGGGCATTATTGACCCGGCCCAACATTCAGACATACTATTCTCGGGAAGGGATTCTCTTTGAATTTCATTTAAATGTCTCAGTCATTGACATATTCACTAACCAGGTTCTTGAATAATACACTTAAAAGATACTATTCGTGCAAAAAAAATACTACGGGATAATATAAAAAGGAATTTAAAACTGTATTATTAGGAAATAGTATAAGATTGCCCACATTTCCCTGTGTAATATATGAATGTAAGAAAAATCTTATGTAAAGAATATTGTTGAAATCGTAGTAGATCCCGAGGTATGTGGTATCATGCCCAGCGCCCAATATTGATACCGGCTTTATAAAGCTCTCTTGTGCCATCCTGAATGTAAAATTTAATGTCTCTGAAGCATTTAGTTATTGTTTTATAGAAATTTGCCGTAAAAAGGGTTGAAAGAATTGGTACAGTGCAAATTTTGGTGATATAGTTCTACTGGTTTGTAAGATACATTAAACTTATTAAAGGCGGTTCCATGCCATCTTTCTAAAGATGCGTTCCTCCTTAATGTAACTCATTGCGCCAAATTTTAGTACAGTGTCATAATTTACGGCTTAGTTAAGACCTTTTGTACGTTTCCAAATAGTGTTTTTTTTTTTTTCAAATGAAATGGCGTTATTAGCTTTAATATATGTAGGTAAGTTGCGTTTTCACGCAACTCGATATCGATTGCTAAATATGTATATACACGTTACAAGAAAATTGACTTTGAACCTAAAAATCGTTATGGCTATATGACAACTCCGCTAACATGAAAAAGGTGAGTTAGCCTGAATATATTACGCTGTCAAAAAAGTTTGGCGGTATTTTCGCTACTTGGCGCTGAGAGCGCGTAGTTCTAGTTTTATTTTCGCATCGGGTCATGCTATACCTTTTTGGAAAGCTCATTTTACGCGCTAACACGTGTTCGATTGATTGTCGTTTCTTTTAAGTCGTTCGTGAGTTATAGCGTCGCAAACATGGAGTAAAATAAAGAGAAAATACCGCATATTTTATAGTACTACTACGATAAAGGCAAAAATGCATATCAAGCCTCCAATAAAATTTGTGCAGTTTATGAACCCGATACAGTTTCCATTTCCACCGCACAACAATGGTTTCAACGTTTTCGTTCTGGTGTAGAGGTGGTCGAAGATGCGCCAGGCTCCGGAAGGCTTGTCGTCGAAAATTGCGATAAAATCGCTGAGCTGGTCGAAAGACACCGGCATAGTAGCAGCCGTAGCATCGGTCAAGAGCTGGGCATGAGTCATCAAAAAAAATTTCATGAACAATTGAAAATTCAATAAAAATACCGCAAAAATACCGCAAGACTTTTTTGACAACCTAATATAAAGCAAATGTTTTCACGCAATTGTGGTCGAGGTATTGATCCGATTAAACACATCTTCTAACTCGTCCTTTATTTTTAGGAACATGTGCAAAAAGTTTCATTAAGACAGACAGTCATTTGGAATTCAACTGTCACTTCAGCAGTATGGCACATCAGTTTTTATTTCTATGAAAATTTGGAAAGACAACACAGTTCGTTTACATACATATTAGTATATGTATACCGACGGCAGTTTCATATCGGTTATTTTAAAGTTAATAGCGCGAGTATTAAGACGGTTGTACTAAATTATAAAAAATAATGTACGAAATAAAAAGTAAGTACATTTTCAAAATAATTTTATATATTTTTCGAAAAATTAATTTTTCTAATAATATTAATTTGCAGAAAACTTATACCAAATGGGTTGGCGAATAAGTGAAGTCTTAAATTTAAAAAGGTATACATGCATAAATCAAAATATCATTGCTCATATTAAATTTATTAATTTAATTGGTATACAAAAATTATTCTACACTTATTTAAGTTTTAAAATATGAATTTTTTTTTCCAAGAAATACATTTGTAGAGATAAATATATTATATTTATTATATTTTCCCCATACATTTTTAGGATAATCTTTTAAAACAAAAAATTATTGTTTGCATTTTCTGTACCCTTATACCCTTAGAATTAATATAGAAACCCACTTTACCATTGAAAGGTTTCGAAAAAGGCCCAAAAATAATAATACCGCTCGACGATCGGAGTGCTCGGAGTGCACACCTCAAATTTTAAACGCGTTTTCCTCAAACACACACGTTTAAAACTGGCGACCGATTTGCTTAATTTTTTTTAATGTTCACAAAACGCCTGTCTATCGTCCCTACTAGATTCATAACTTTTTATAATTTATTGTCAATGTTATGACAAAATTTATATAAAACAACATGGAGAAAAAAAATATGTATTACTTTTTTATTTATCAACATTCTGTCATGATTCTAGTAGGGACGATAACCATTCATGCCTTTTTAAGAATAAATCGGGGTTTTGTGTTTCAGATGATCAAAACATGAGAAATCGTGTCCGCCAGTAAAAAAACGTATCTCATTTACCCAGCCATTTTTATCACAGATGTCATCAAAAAATTCCAAAAAAAATTTATACACTCCACAATATACCTCATGATATGTGAAAAAGATTCTATTGTGGAATAAAAATTTCTATGAAAAACAAAAAACCAAACAACAGGCCAGAAGGAAAGAGTAGGGTACTACTGACCCCTTAAGGGGGGAGCCTGCTTTAGAAGCTTCAAAAAATCGACTAAAAATTTTTAGTTAAATCTTTTCAAAAATTATCTAAGAATATGTCCCTAAAGTTATAAATTGGAATTCGAAGTATTGGCGAAGCTAGAAGGGAAATAGTGGCCGGGCCTTTAGCAGATATATGAGCGATTAGGCAGAAAGCGAAAACTTTGACGTGCTGCTTCTCGGTTTTTCATTTTTACGATTTATCTTAATTGGCGGGCAGGATAGAAAAAAAGCTAAAAGTCGTGTATGGAATTAGGACAAAGTTTATTATATTTGACATTAAATTATCTTCTATTTAAAGTAAAAAAACTCAGAAAAGTCAAGTCTGAACTTATTTTTTACACAACAAAAAAAAACATTTTTTCGGTAAAAAAAAACACCTTTTTTCAATTATTAAAAAATTTTAGAATTTTTTTTTTTTTTTTTGGAATATTTTTAGTTTAACTAGAAGATAAGTTATTGAAAAATATCTCTTTGAATTTTTTCTTTCCAATAGAAATTGCGACCTGTATCCTGCCCGCCCTCCAATCAATGCACATTCGAGATGCACCGGGCCATTGCTTTCCAAAGGCAGAATATCAAAGATTTCGTATCCAACAAATTTTCGGATAATATTTAAACATATAACTATAAACCCTAGAAATTTCGCTCTAATCAATTATGTCTTTGCCTTCCAAAAAATTCATCAAAAAATCGATTTTTTTAAGCCTCTAATGCAGGCTCCCCCCTTAAGTAAACAAAACTAGTATACCCTGTAGGAACATGTTGCAAGAGTATTGGGATATTTCCAACACGATACAAACATATATATAATTCCACTTAATATAACTCACCTTCTTCATCCAAAAAATTTGCCTCCACATTCACCCCTGGTTCGAGCCAGTTGTATCGTTTGCGATCGGTTATCATTATGGGATCGTTGTCGTATGATTGTGTCAGCTTGCCTTTTGTTTTTGTGGCCATTATGGAAGCACGTCTTCGCGGAGAGAAACAATTGCCAATATGCATTATTTTGCCATTAAGACTGCTCTTTGCCCCTTGCTTAATTTTATACTTAGCGGTGTTGGCAATTGCGGCAATTGATCCCTTCTGTATAAATGACATCGATCCTTTGAATATTTGTTTATAGTTGGGTGTCAATAAAAGCAAATTAGATGTTATCCCTGGTGGTGGAATTTTGGGTTGTTGTCGTTGGGAAAGTAGGACCGACGTTGGAAGCGGTTCAAGTGTTGTTTCTGCTGTATGTGTTGCTGCGTGTGGTTGTGATTGAGACTGAGGATTAGATTGTGAAGATTGACTAGTACTCTGTATACCACAATTGACATATTTTGGACCTTCAAACCAGACCAGTCCAATAAAAAGCCAAACAAGATTCGGCCTGCTGCGGCTTCGGCTTAATCTTGTACTAGCTGTCGTTGTTAATGATGGTGAAGAAATCAATGCAGGTGTTTGAGACGGACTTATTGCATCCTTTCGGTTTCCATCGGTCAAGGCAATTTTGGTATTTGTAAAACGCATTGCGGCCAACATTGTTACAGTTGGTGCTTTTGATAATATCATATGCACAGGGACATTTGTGGCGATAGTTTTGCAAGCATTAAAGTCCAATATATGCAAACGTGAGCTGTTGATGTCACTTAATAACGTTTCTTTTTCATTGTTTATGTATTGCTGCTGTAGTCGGACGGATTGATGTTGCTGCTGCTCTTGTTTATTCATGCGCCGACGACGACGTCGCCGTTTCCTCCGTCGGTGCCTCTTCCAATTATTGCAAAAAATTTTGCATAAATAATTCATTTTTAATTGCTGATCATGTGCAATGTTGACCATTTGTTGTTGTTGTTGTTGCAGTTGATCTCTTGTTATCTTTACTACGAGGGCAGTCGATCGGGGTATTGATATTTTAGTCTGAAGCACTATAACTATGTGTCTACGTATGTAATCTTCTAACTTAATTAGTTCAATGTACACACATTTGATTAAATATATAGCGGTAGATCGGATGGAATTGATAAAATCAACCTTTTTGTTTGAAATTGTCTCAGCACAAGCAGTTTTTACCGAATTCATTGTGTTAACTAATGTGTTAGGCTTGGTGATGTGTGAACAACAGTTCTGCGTATTTTGAAACCAATAAATTCTATGACAGAAGTACAATGCAGAAAGTGTGCTACTTATACAGTTCATATTTGTCGGATATTGTGGTCGAAAAAAATTCTGAAAGCAATTCAATTGTAGCAAAACTCTCTGCTCCTCAGTTTTCTTTTCATTTCGCTGGGTGTTAGGGCAGTACTTACGGAAGTCATGATTGGATTTATTATTTGAGCAGTTGCATGGATACATTACGGATTTTTTACAAAATTTTGAGTAACAACAGTAGCAACAATATTGAATTGAAGAATAATAACAATGTAAATAATAGTAGCAATATATGCAGTGCAGAAATTTATAAGCATATTGCCTCCTATACCAGGGATAGCACCTATACCATTTGCTACCAAAACCGTTCGAAACTCCGACAGAGATACTAATGCGACGATAACAATAGAAACTCCAACAACAACAGCAAAGGTCGAATTTAATTATAGCCTGTAAGCATTCTTTCCAATTGGTACCTTCATCTTGTATGCGTTGACATGTGAATGTTGCTGCCGAGCGAAATGGCACATTCCAATATGGTGATGCGTTTGGTAGTTTCATTGGCTGAATATGTTTTCCAAAATTAGGCTTAGATTTACGCTTTGCACCTAATTGTGGTTCTTTAAATATTGAATTTGTGTGTATGACGGAAATGTCACGACCATACTTGACTTTTTTCCAAAAACCGATTATAAAATTATTCATCTGTGTAGATAATATTCCACAATCTTTAGATATTTTCAATAACCGCTCTTCGAAGAGTTTCAAGTAACAATTGTTTTGAGATTTTGCATAATTATTGTCATAGTTTTCATATACAGTGTCATAGTATTCAATCAATAGTAGAAGTATTGCAAAACTTCTCAGATTGTGCCGCAGTGTCTGGTCCTTGTTCTCGTTAGCAGCACATTTATTTTCTATTATCTTTCCGCCACAAACGAAATACTTATACTCGCAAGAAACGTCAAGCTGCCTTAGTTGTTTAATTTCCCATATCAGATAAGTTATCTGTTTCGGAAGCAGTCGAATTTCTTTAGGCATTATAATACAATGCCCGTGATCTGCTCTGATTTGTGCATAAAATGAAAATGTAATAGGGTTTATTGTAACAGCTTTTAGCAAATAATGGTGGCAGAACTTTTTACAGTTCTGTGCAATAATAGCTGTAGTTGCCATCATTGTTGGCACTGCAGGAAAAATTATAAGTTTTTCTCCTGAGATATACAAACTGTCGGCAATAGCTGGTACGCTTATCTCGGGTGACTGAGTAGTTGCTCCCTGAATAAAAAGTGGATATATTTCCCCAGTTATCACTGCAAAAATGGCTAAATGATTCTGTTGAAGTATACATAAATGTTTTTGTTGTTGATCCAATATTCTCTTAAATTTTATTGCGCTCAATTTCAAAACATCACAAAAACAGTTAATGGCAGCACGATGCTGCTGATGTAAATACTGCCGTAAATAAGGTGTTTTCGTATAGTTTCGATGATAGAAACAGCAGAACAGCCTTCGCCAGCAAAGTGCAGTTTTCTTGCAAGCGTAGCGAATAGTAATCGGAATAACCTCTATAAAAATGGCAGTTATCATACACAATGCTAATTCGAATATATCATCGCAGTAAAGTTGACTTTTAACTCCTGTAATATCTCGCCTACTTTTTAATGCTAGTTGTTTTCGCTTCCAATATTGTTTCACGCTCCTACTCAAATCATTGATTTTCCCATTGTCATCTTCATACTTGTCTTTGTTTTCTTGGAAATTTTTACTATTGTTGAGGCATATAATATAATTAGTTGTATCATGAGTTTTGTTGTAATTTTCCACATTTATGAGGATGTTGTGAAAACTTCGACAAAGATGTTGATGGATGTAGAGAAAGAAATACACATTGTACATGGTAGCAAATGTACCTGTCTCTAAAACTGAAGTGATATATTGGTGGCTTATATTTCTTACGATGACTAATATTGGAACTCTTAATGATATTGTTTTCCATGGTCGATAGACGTTCGTGGCACTGGTTCCGTTGGTTAGGCTTTCTGCACTGATTAGTGGCAGAAGAACAATAGCGAAATATATCGACTTCAAACAGCAAACCATACAAAATTTAGTTACTTTTATTATTTGCATAACCACATTTGATTTGTATTCACTTATTCCGTGTTCATTGATTTCAGAACTTATTGGTTTTCTTTACATAAGTCGCAGCAAGTCTATATAAAGTGTACCACTATGGCGCAACTTATTTGAGATGGTTTCAAATTCTTTTTTCCGAGTTTGAGTATTTATCTACAGCGAATAATAATTAGGAATAACGAATATAACAGCACAGTTTATCTGTATAGAACGTAGCAAGCACTTTGTCTTTAAGATTAACTAAAAGCCGATCATTTTTTAATCTTCACATCAAATTATTTTAACCCATGTGGAAGTAATGCCCGAAGAAATTAATTCCAAACTTAAGTTCCTTTACCCACCTGCAGTCCAAAACTATGAGTTGATTTAACGCGGACCATAAAAGAAAAAGGAATTGATTTGAGAATTTACTTAAAGATAAATCATTATTAGCTACATTCTGTTAATTATGCAGTCAAAAACGGTAATAAGTAGTCTCACTCAGCCAAGTAATTAGCATGGAACGTCCGCTTTTGGATAAAAACGAAATGTAAGCAGGCATGTAAGTATGTATAATATATTTTTTCGTTCAGTTGCCTAGATTTAATACTATGTTCGAGCAATATGTATGACTTTAGTCGACTGCAATGTGAAGAAAAAAATGTCTATTTGGTGCCAGTAGTTTTTCTACAATGGCGACGTTGCAAAAATGTTTACTATGCATATTCACAAAGGAACTAACACAACCCTTTCATGTAAATGTAGTTATCTATTTGCTCAATATGTCATTTGGGTTGGGGTATGTATGTGTTCCCTTTCTAGGGAGCGCATTCGTTCAGAATAGCAAAATCGAAAATAAAATAATTAGTATGCAAAAAATTTCGACTGAACCTGTGTCACTACAGACATCGAATTGAAGTTAGAATTCATTCAAAGAAGTCTGGCTTTAAGTAGTTCTTTCACTACCTTGAGACTTCCACGTCTTATAAATAAGATATACATATGTATTAGCAATCCCTATATATAGGGAACCCCGCTAAAAAGAACTTATCCGTAAAATCATTAAGAAAGTAAAGTCATTAAGTAATTTTATAAATATTGGAAACATTCTTACTACGTTCATATGAAATGCGAATGTGTTCGCTGATTACTTTCGTACGAATATAAATGGACATTTGCAAAGTCGTGTTCATAATACTATGCACATACAATAGTTAGAACACTAAGTACGAGTCTGTGGCAAGACTGGGGATGATTCACCCTCTTTCTTGTATTTAGAAAAGGGTCATAAGACTCGATGATGTTCACTAGTTTACAGGAACAAATGAAATGAAAGAAATATACGAAGTAACCCAATCACAAATGGTAATACTGACTATGGCGGCGATATCAACAACAAAGTAAACGTCTACCCGACAAACTACAATTGGTAAAAGGCGACACTGTGTCGCTTAAGTTGATAAAGCTCAATGTTTTTGCACCACTCGATGTATGCCAGTTTGTTCAAAACCAACCAAAAATATAGGTAATAAAAACCTCTATGGAAATAATGTAAATTTATTGGACTAGAATATATATATATTTTTTTTTTAATATAAATTAGTAAATAGTATAATCGAAATATTTTAATATGGGGATTATGTCAAATTGTATCCATCCATTATTTAAAGTGGGATACGAAAATAGATTTAAAATCGGTAATACTATGTCATTTATTTCATTCAAAGTAATTTTTTAAATCAAAATGAAGTGCATTTGTACTCATGATTGGCATATAACCCCATATTTTATTAAATATAATTATTGTGAAAGACCTAAATATTGTAAAATGTATTAAATATTATAAACAAAACAAATCACTATTATTCGCAAATAGTTTCAAATTAGTTTTAAATTTTCATTTTAACATTTTGTACAACTAACTACAAAAGTAACAGCTGTATGCTTATTTCGGCTTGCAATTATTATTTCAAATTTAGTAAACTATTTTGTATTTAAAAATTGCATCATTGTTTAAATTTAACGTTATATTTTAAAGGAATATTATTCTATATAATCTGCTTTTAATTTGTGCATGTGTTTGCATGTACATGTTCAGGAATTGTTGATGGTTATTTGTTGGTGGGTTATTTCCTTTGTCGTAAAATATTAGACTATCAGAATATTTATTTGTAAGCTTTTCCTATATTGCGTAAATACTTTTTTCAATATTCAAAGTTAGAGAATGTTTTATTTTGGTATCCAACATTTTGTTGAACAGATATTCCAAAATATAGACTTTTCAAAAAATATAATAATTAGTGTTAGTTCCATAACCACTCTTAAAACACAAGCAATCATTATTTGATTAATTATTTTGAACAAATTTAATATTTTGTCCAAAGCGAAAATACAATTCGTCATTTCACACTGAAATTTTCCGTAAATTGCGCATTCACTTGTCCGTTTTTCTTCCGTTTTCACGATTTTAGATTGATTAAATGCCATTAAATAAAATTTAATATTTGTGTATTGGAATGCAACGTATATCTACAATAATCAAAATAACCGAAGTACTCTAAATGTATGACGAATGCTAACGTTGGTATTATAGTTATGCTCGTGTGGCGTGTTGTGACCGTTATGTTTCATTTGATTTGACCAGCTTTGCCAAGCAGTCAAACCAATGCAACTTGTGAAATACGGTGGTAGAAACAACAAGCGCCAGATAGGCTGCCAAGTTTACGAACACAGCGACATCAGTGAAAGATAAGCGGCTCAATAGCATTTAATATAACGAACAACATAAATTGGAATGCTGTAAAACATATTATTACCTCGCAACGTTTTGGAAATGAAACAAAATGTGTGAAACCAACAATATAACCAATCGGTAAGAAGACTCTCAAACACTGCAAACAAACATTCTGGTTTAAAACACCATAGCACACATACATAAATTCTCGTATATAATAAGTAAGGAAAACTATGTTTCGACGGAACCAAATAATAAATTATCATGTAACTACTATGGCTTTAAGGCGTGGACAATTATCCGAAAGGATTAAAGGAAGAGAAATATTGAAAAAAGAAGAAATAGAAAAAGGTATATGACGAGACGTCATTGACCGAATTCTAGAATTTCGTTACTAAAAGAAACAGTTTATTAAAATATCTCATGTTCTCACGGGATCAAGGCACTGTTTAGGTATATCAAAGTGTTAATTTATTATATATACACACGCAACATGTTCCTACGGATTATATTCATTTGATTCACTTCATTCCTTCTAATACCTTAAACTTATCGAGATAGAGTTACACAATATATGTTTAATAAGTTTAGTTGCAATTAGGAACAAAACGCATTAATTGTCTTAATCTATAAATCTGAAAATATTCTTGTAGAACCCCCGAGGTGATCTAGTGACAGATGCCGGAGCAAAAGAAAATTAAGGAAGGCACACTCCTCCAGCCTGCTGAATGGCAGTGAACGCACAACGCCAGGAGAAGGCGAACCCGATTCCCTCCTCGTTGACGATGGAGCAGACGTTCCATTGCCCGACCATGAAGAAGTTCGAATAGCAATTACCCGCCTGAAGAACAACAAAACGGTGGAGGCCAATGCATTGCCGGCCGAGCTATTTAAACACGGCGAAAAAGAACTGATAAGGAGCTTCTCTGTAAAATATGGTCGGACGAAAGCATGCCCAACGATTGGAATTTAAGTGTGCTATGCCCAATTCTTAAAAAAGGAGACCCCACAATCTGAGCCAACTACCGTGGAATTAGCCTCCTCAACATCGCACATAAGGTTCTATCGAGCGTATTGTGTGAAATATTAAAGCCCAACGTCAACAAACTGATTGGACCTTATCAGTGTGGCTTTAGACCTGGCAAATCAGCAACCGACCAGATATTCACCATACGCCAAATATTGGAAAAGACCCGTGAAATGTAAATCGAGAGATGGTGGGTCTCTTCGTCGATTTCAAAGCAGTCTTCAACAGCACGAAAAAAAGCTGCCTTTATGCCGCGATGTCTGAATTTGGTATCCCTGCAAAACATATACGGCTGTGTAAACTGACGTTGACCAACACAAAAAGCTCTGTCAGAATCGGGAAGGACCTTTCCGTGCCGATCGATGCCAAACGAGGTTTCAGGAAAGCCGTCTCCCTGTCGTGCGAATTCTTCAACCCGCTGCTGGAGAATATAGTTCGAGTTGCAGAACTTAACCTTGCAATTAAAATCATTTATAAGAGTGAACATCTGCTGGCGTATGCCGATGATGTTAATATCATCGGCATCAACACCCTCACCGTAAGTTCTGCTTTCTCCAGACTATACAAGGAAGCAAAGCAAATGGGTATGGCATTGAACGCGTTCAAGATGAAATATCTCCTGTCATCAAACAAACAGTCATCGCACTCGCTAGTTTCGTATATTTGGGAACCAGCATAATCACCGCCAACAATGTCAGCCTGGAAATCCAACGCAGGAAAATTCTTGCCAACAGGTGCTACTTGGAACTGAGTAGGCAATTGAAAAGTAAAGTCCTCTCTCGACGAACAAAAGCCAAACTCTATAAGTCGCTCATAATTCCCGTCCTGCTATATGGGGCAGAGGCTTGGACGATGACAACAACTGAGGAGTCGACGTTGCGAGTTTTCGAGAGAAAAGTTCTGCGAAAGATCTATGGCCCTTTGCGCGTAGGCCACGATGAATATCGCATTCGATGGAATAATGAGCTGTACGAGATATACGACGACATTGACATAGTTCAAAGACAGAGCCTACGCTGGTTACGTCATATTGACCGAATGGACGAAAACACTCTAGCTCTGAAAGTATTCGACGCAGTACCCGACAGGGGAAGCAGAGGAAGAGGAAGCCTTCACTCCATTGGAAGGAGCAGGGCGAGAAGGACCTGGCTACGCTTGGAATACTCGGCTATAATCGCGTAAGCAGTGTCTGCGCAGGTAAATAAGAAAAAGAGGAAGAAGTATGCAGCCCTTAAGAAATGTCCTACTAATTTTTAATAAATTTGTTCAATGAATCCTGGTTTTGAGAAGAAACAATTCATTAACAATTGTTTCTTGAAGGAAATTCAAAGTAATCGTTAAATTCATCCTAAATGAGTAAATTTATTATTATGAAGTATAGTTCACTTTGAAATGCCATATAAAATTTACTAATTTTCAACAACATTCTTTGAATCGCAATATTAATGTTAGTACACACATACATACATACATATATATTACACACAAAGTTCATTTTCTTTGTTTATTCTCTCTTGCTCTTCTAATGCGGATCATTCACAATGCCTCAAACTTGATGAAATAATGTATTTTTTTTTCCTTGAGCAATTACTTAAGAGTTGGATACCTACCTTTAGCTGGAATCATGAGCTGAGGAGATAGCAAGGTTTTTATTTCCAAGGTTCAATCTGTTTCGCGGGCAAGCTTGTCCTCATTTCATAAGTTTCAGCATTTATGTCATTATTTGCTCCATTGTTTCGAACTGCTGGGATGATTGGCTTAGAGCTGTTCAACCCCGGTACCTATAGTTGACTTTTTACCGAAAATGGGTCAATATGTTATATATATAACTGAAATTAAGAGATAATTTTTCTCTTAAAATGGTATGTCTGTATGTTACAAATGAGTGGAATCGGGTTAATACTTCCCTTATTCAATAAGATTAAGTATTTACACAATTTTACTTAAACAGGTAAGGAAGGGCTAAGTTCGAGTGAAACAGAACATTTAATATCTTGCAACTTGCAAGACTCAAATCCAAAATAATAATTTAAGGTGTAAAACCAATCATAAAGAGTAAAGTCAGCCGGGTGTGCGAATGTCATTATATTAGTTATGAAGGGTTGAACAAAAGAAGATAAGAAAATTAAAGATATGAAATTTAAAGTATAAGCATAAAGCAAATGCTTCCAAACGTTTACAACGGCGCCACTTAAATAGAAATTCTGTTAGCCAGTAATCTGATAACACATAAGTATAATACTTAAACATGTTGAGAAAATTTCGTACACACTTTTGGCACAAAATAATATTTTCGGTCGAATACTAAGTGGACAAGTTACTTAAACAGTTGCCACACTCAGAACTCTAGTTGAAGAGATTTCAAACAAATACCTTAATTCACAATTAAGGAAATTTGGTAGTTAGAGGAACTTTGACCTTTGCCTATTTCAATTACAGCCCCAGAAGATCAATAAAAGCTTCAATTTATTTTTTTTCATATTTCTAATAATAAATAAATATATAAAGAAATATGTACCATTTTGGTCGACCCATTTTTGCCATTTTGCGGTAGAGACATTATTCCATCAGTATAAAACTTTCATGAATGTGAATGAAAGGAAACGAGCGAACCATTGTTGTGCTACACGAACTGATACAGCATCGTCTCCGTAAACTTCACAAATTTCATTGGTGGCTTGCGTGGCATGCTTCTCTTTTTTAAACAAAAATTTCAAAATATAGCCAATATATGAATATAGGAATAGTCACACTTGACAGTTGAAAGAAACATCTAATTTAAACATTTATTTATCGATCTAATTAATAAATAATTAAGGAAAAGCTAAGTTTCGTGCAACCCAATATGTTATACTCTTGAACTTTACATTAGAATATGAGGTCAAAGTATTAAACTTAGTTTTATTGCTATATTTTCATCTAAAATTTTATTAAAAACAACTTCAAACAAGCTATGTGTGATATTAACTTGACCGAAGAAGCTAAACGTAATATAACATACATATTGAGCTAATGCGGAAAACGTCAACCTGAATATTTTTTATAATATATTATAGATAGGAGGTTTAGAACACGCGTACTCATTCAGCACTAAACAACATAATTTTTAAGAAAATTAGTGCATTCCCACAATTTGACCAACTTGAGCAGTTAAAGACAGATTGAAAAACATAAATCATTATATGGGGTTTTTTTGGTGGCAGAGAAAATCTATCTTCATACAACTTTTTAAATATACAATTGACAACCTGACCGACTATTCTTCATACGGTTTGATAGAAAAACGAAACCCATTATATGAAGTACTACCGCGGATCCGCTCGCATCTTATTGATGTATTTAATTATCGAAAGTAGACAAAATTGCAAAACACGTTAGAAAACACAAACTTGATCGTTTCCGTTCAAATATTGCATTGTTCTGAACAATACTTGAGGATTATTTGTAGCCATCTCAAATAATTACACTATTTCTTGTTCAGTAACTACTATCAATATACTATATGTATTCCATATCTATAAGTATGTACAAGGTGTGTTCCAAAGTAAACAGGACTTAGAAAAATAGAACAAATGGTTTTTTTGGCAAAATCAATTTATTTTACTCAATACAGAATTCTTCTGCTTCAATACAACCTTTTGCACGGTCCAAAAGCATGTCGAACGAGTGTTTTAGCTCGTTGGCCGGGATGGTCGCCTTTATGACGGTGCAAGCCTTTTGAATGGCCTTTACGTCTGCAAACCGCTTTCCTTTCATGGGCAAATGCATTTTTCCGAAAAGAAAGAAATCTCACCGTGCCATATCAGGTGAATACGGGAAGTGGTTAATGGTGATGTGAATTCAATAGTATGAAAATTTTGTTGAATCGTATTAAAAGTACTTCTCTCTCAAATTCCAATCCAGTGGATTCTTATACCAGCTTTAACGTTTCCGTCTTCATTCGTACATAATAATTTCATTGTATTAAGGGTCTTCATTCGTACAAGTTATCGGGCTTTTTATTAAAGCTCCGAAAAAAAAGTTATTTTATTTAATTTGGGTCCGTATGACCTTCTTTATTAAATTTTTAATTGCAACTAATTTTACATTTTATACTTAAGCTAAAAAGTAACCTTAATCTACCTGTCCAGTAACTTGCAATTCTGTGGAATTGCACCTTTGCGGCTCGTGGCGGATGTTCGCTTCCTGTTGTTGACGAAAATATTACTGTCAGCTATAATTTTGAATATGTTTCGTTTTAACTCCTCCGCCGTCAAAAACAAACGTCCCCGTTC
>NW_017537101.1:1755689-1764152 GCF_001853355.1 Bactrocera latifrons | reverse complement strand
ACATCAGCGAGCCGAAGGTCCTGACAGCCAGTGCTCCTTTTTTCGTGGAAAAGTAATTGTATTATTGTTTCACGTTTTATAAATAAATAAATAAATAAATAACTCTTAGTTTATATTAAAAATATTGACGTAAAATGTTCAATAATGATAAGGACAATGCCATAAACGATACGGGTTGTGAGATATTCTTAGTAACTGCAACTGACTCGCCTCCTTAAGTTCTTGTCAAACTCACTTCAAACAGAAGAATATATCTCAATTCAACAGTTTACCATTCTTAAACTTATTTATGACACATTCCAGTTACTAATTTAGGAAAAGTTAGGGTAGAAGAAATACAAAGGCAGAGCAAAGCGAATTGGCTATTTCCGCTTCTGTAATCTAGCGTTTATTCAAAATTGAGGTTCACTGAAAAATGAGGATGTTGAGAGTTACATGTATTTACATAACCATGATTCAGATATACATATCACTTTATGCCGATTAATGAAATGCAAAACGACTTAAAGTTTAGTTAATTATATAAAAATATAATTAAAAAAAAATATACTAAACAAAATACAAATACTGGCATATGTTAGGAAAAAATTTAATTTTTCTGCTTTTTTACTGCCGGCGACACCGCTTACGCGATTATGGCCTTGTTAACAATAGCGCAAGTCATTTCTTCTTTCCGCTTTTGTCGCCAAGTGAAATACCAAGTGCAGCCCGTTACGCCGTTGCCAATGCACAATGGACCATACTATTATATATCTTTTGGTGTTGCTCACTGTCAGGCTGCACAACCGTGTTAGCTTTGGGGGATACCAAATTAAAACATAGCAATTTAGAGATAGTTTTATTTTACCCTGGCGAAGCTGGCTTTAAAACGACGAAAATGTGTTTTTTTTTTCAAACTGATAAGGTTCAATCGATTCGGCGATGGATAGCATCGGTTTTTCTTATATACGATATTTGAGATAGTTATACCAAGGTCCGAGCGCAAATTTTGGGGTCTCCCTTTTTGTGAATAAGGCACAGCACATTTCGGTTCCACTCATCGGGCCATATATAGCAAAGAAGCTGATGCATGCACCTTGTCAGTTCTTCGCCGCCGTGTTTGAATAGCTCGGCCCCCGTCACTCTGTTGTTCTTCAGGCGGGCAATTAATATTTGAACCACATAATAGTCGGGAAATGAAACATCTATTCCATCGTCATCGATTGTGGAGTGGGCTTGGCCATCTTCAGATATAATACTTTCACTTCCATTCAGCTGGATGAGAAGTGTTCCCTCCATAACTTTAGTATGTTCTGAACATACACTTACTAAATTTCCCAACTGTTACCCATATAGCGAGTCGCTTGTTTCAAAACCGACGCCCGTCGCACCTATGCTGAACAGAGGCTGCAATCAGACTTTACCGAACCCTTAAACGGAATAGTCGGAGTGGCTCCATTGAAATGTAAAAATTAAAAGTTTTACACATCATTTATCGAGGGTGTACTGCACCGATCTGTTAGCATATCATTGCAAATTTTTTCTTCAGCCTTGTTGAGTAGTATAATCTTTGAACGATATTATTAGTAAAATTCAGATAAAATGGCATAATACTCAAAATCTATAGCTAGATGATTTAGGGTTTTGTTGGTTTCGCCAGAACCATTCTGCCAGTCGACCTGTTTTTGAAGAACTACCTTACGGCTAGGCAATTTCGATAGCGGAGTCTGCCGCTACTCATAAGCACCATTTCAAATAGAGAAATGGAAAATCTAACCTCTGTCACATATAAGGAGTTTTCAAATAAAGCCAAAACCAATTCTGTTATATATGTAAGTGCATATGCATGAGCTTCGGTAGATTATAAAAGTTTTCTTGCTTGTAAAAAAGTTCTTAAGCCTTTTACTCGTACACATACTGTGCGGCCGGCGGAAATTTGACTTTATTATTGGAGTGTGTCGTGTTGTTGTTTTTGCAATTGTGAGCTTAACAACATCCATTAAGAGAAGCAGACAGTCGGAGAAGCACACAAACAAAATATTACATGCAGCATACTTTTTCAGTTTTTCGATTCTCTCTGGAGCAACAACAAGCCGAATTGTATAAAAGCGAGATTGCTGGGGGGTATTTCCGGAACATGCAAAAGCAAAACAGGATGTGCAGAAGTAAAATAAATGCAGAACATAATACAAGAGCCGTCTATGTTGTTAAAAGCATGCATATGCTCATGCAGTTAAGGAAATTTTTTATTATTTTTGGTTAAAATTTTTATAAAATACATAAATGGAATAAATCGGTATTTGGTTTAAGAATCAAATATTGTAGGTTTTTAACGGTAATAAAATAGTTTCAGAATACTTTACCGTTACATGGGATTTATTTGTTAACGATTTACTTGTACATACAGAGTTATATTCATACTTGTATATCTATTCTAATTGAAAAGAATGCTAATTTTCGAATGTTTCTTCTGCTTGTCTGTCCCATAGCTTAGGAGATTTGTTGTGATGGGCTCTCTAAGGCGGTTGGTATTGTAACTAGGAAGAATTGAACCAAGCGCACAAAATGCTCTTACACAAATCTATAAAGTGCCATATCCAACTGATTGATTGAGAGAGATTTAGTTGAGTATGAGCCATATTTTAAGTGAAATTTTGGGGTTTAGAAAGCTGTATGCTAAATATGTGCCGCATTCGCTAACAATGGAACAAAGACTCATTCGAATGCGAATATCTCAGCAAAATTTGGAGCGTTTTAAAAAGGATAAAGTGGTTTTTGTGCGTCGATTCATCACTTTGGATGAGACTAAGGTCTATCACCATGATCTTGAATCGAAACAAGAGTCTAAAGGGTGGCTTGAACCTGGTTGTTTGGTTCGAAACGAGTTAGTGTCCGGAAATCGACCAAGAAGGTTTTGCCATAAGTTTTTTTGGGATGCGAGAGGTATTTTATTTGTGGATTACATGCTAACTGGCAAAACCATTAGTTCTGAATATTATTGCAACCTTTTAGACCAGAAGCAGGTAAGCAGAAGAGAAAATCATTTTTCATCAGGACAATGCACTGCGTCATAAGAGGATTTTGACAATCGACTTCTATTTGTTTCCAGAACTCGAAAAATGTATGCGTGACAAGCGTTCTTCATCAAATGAAGGGGTCATAAAGGCTGTAGAAGCGTATTTTGCAGATCTTCCAGATTCTCACTACAGGAATGAGATCCACAGATTGGAGGATTGTTGGAGCATGTGTATTAATGTTCAGGGAGATTATACTGAATAATAAAGTCTATTTTGAGTCATAAAATTATGTTTTTATTTTCAAACTACAAAATTTATTGAACAACCTGGTATCCAATAAATTGATCACGAACGAAATTAATTGATTCAATCTTGTAGAACATAAGATTTATAGATTCGGAAGTCGACCAGGACTTTAACATGAACCCTTATAACACGTGTGGGTTTCAATGAGGCAATATTTTTTTCTGAGTTGTTCTTTTTGACAGTTGTTATTTGATTTATACACAGTTTGGTTTATCATTTCATAATGAACGGACTTAGTTTGGAACAATGATGCAAATCGTCCAATTTTATTACCAAAATCTGATATTCGGTCGACAGAATTGCCCAGAAGAGTCTGTAATTCGAGTGTATCGGTTTTGCATCATAGTTTTTTAAATGGATAATGCCCATCATTAGAGACCCCATACAAATACGTTATTGCTGATGAGAAGCCGAGTACTGCATGAGTCCATACACTTTATGAAAGATTCTTGAAAGAAGAATCTTGGTTTGCTGCCTTACAATATCCAATTCGTTCAAGAATTTAAGCTGAACGACCACCAAGCGAGTCACACGTTCGGTGAATGATCAAACAGATGGCTTCCGATCGATTCTGAAAAACACAAGAAACTATTAGTGATCGCATTATCTAGCCTCGTTGTCCTTTATTGTGGTATTGGAGATCATATGATTTAACACCGTTGAACTATTTCTTCTGGTGTTATGTGATATCGGAAGAGAATTGCTGACATAAGACCCCAATTTCTGCGGAGGGAAACATTTTTCAATATTTATTTTAATTTTTAAGGAGAAACTCTGGAAGAGAACTTCCACTAAACGCGAGAAATCTTGCCAACCGACTTTGAAAACGTTGTTTTGAGAAAAACGCGTTTAAAGTTTTACCTGCTGCGCCCTCAGCCTCTAACTTACCTCGAGCGTCCACATATTTTCCAATTTAGAACAATATTCTAGAGATGTTATAAAATTTAATAAGACAAAAAAAAAAAAAATTTATTTTTTTTTAAAACTGTGAAACCCATGTAACCCCTTATTAACGGCTTATACGTCATGCAATAAGCCGTTCCCCAAAAATTAAAAAAGCAGCACTGTATTATATTCGTATGTACTGCAAGAGTGTATGAAATATTGGTCAACAATCCTTTTATCTGCAAATATATATATAGCAATAAAACTCAATAAATATTAATTTAACTGTCATTAAGCATGAAGCCATATTAACACACACACACATGCGTACATACACACATACATTCATGAATTATGTAATTTATAAACCATTCAATTGATAAATGTTGGTTAACGACCATTTTCCATTTCGATAAACAAAAACAATGCGTGAAAAAATCAATAAAACAATGAAAGCTTGTGTAAGAGCATATGTTTGCATAAACAATTAATGACTCAGTAAATTATTTATACCACTTATATAACATTTGCTCGCATTACCTAAACCATGCTCTGTTTATTACCGCGCAGTTCCCTCCTGGCAAATGATAATCGCAAGCTGTTTGGGCATTGCTTATAAATACTTGTAATTAAGAGACGCTTCAATTACTGTTTGAACAAAAACGGCTAAAAGTAGCTGTGGAATGGCTGGCAGAATTACGGAATTTTCGAAACAGCGGAATGCTGCGGGGTTGGGCTCCTCAGTCATGACGCATACCTTGCTATTTGCGTGGCGCATTATTTCGTTTACATTCTGGCAATTATTTGCTGATTTTCAACTTTCAGTAGACACAAGTTGCTCAAAAAGGATATTAGGCGCATACATTTCAATTGAGTCTGAGTAGTACTACTTCCAATACGCACAATTTTAAGCAGTGTGCGGTACTGCGACCAACCCCTGCCATAATTTTCGCTGCATACCAATTTAGTTGGCAACAAATTCAAGTACTTTGAACATTACAAGCAAAATTTTCGAAGAGCTCACTTAACCCTCTTCAAAGCTTTGACGTGAGCTGAGTGTTGAAAGCATGTTGAACGCGGAATGCTCTAGCATTACAGTTTTACGAGTGACTTGCATAGTAACCGTGTCTCATAGCTGACTTGAGTGGGGTTACCCTAATAGCGAGCCTACGTGAAATTCTATCCGTTTTCAATTAGTCTCAGCCATTTCACACTTTTAAGAAAACTGAAAGTCAACTTGATAGACATACATTCCAACACACGCAAGTTTGCAAGGTCTAGCTTTGATAAATTATATCAAATCTGATGGGTGAAAAGCAAGCATAAATAAGTAATTGTTTATTGGGAGCAGAAAGGATTCGTTGGAAGTTTTTGAATAAATAATAAAATTTAGTAAATTCTTTACCCAAGCAGTAAGCAGATTTTAGCACTAAATGAAATATAGCAAATAAAAGCTATAAAAATTTCATAAGTTTGAGTGCTTTTACGCACAGGATTTGTTTAACAACAAAAAGTACAAAGTCTGAAATAAAAAATATTTTTATGTCTTGCGGATTTAAGTAAAACATCACGAACTAATTATTTTTTAAAATCGTATATACATATATAGATAGCTGTGCCCAAAAAATAAGGTGATGTTGTATTTATTTTGAAAATTCTTCATTTATTCTTCCAAATCAATTTCATCCTCTTCAAAGTTATCCCCTCCCGATGCAATGTACTTATGCCAACGCATTTTCCAATCTTCGAAACACTGGTTGTAGTCACTTTCTGGATGGCCTTCAGTTCCGTCTTCGCTGCGGCTTGAATCTCCTCTCTCGTAAAAAAAAACGGTGTCCCCGGAGCGGTCTTTTGAGCTTGTTGAACAGCCAGAAGTCGCACGGCGCCAGATCAGGTTAATACGGTGGTAGCGGATCGATATGGGTTGACTTTTAGGCAAAATGATCACGAATTACGAGGGTAGTATGGGATGGTGCATTATCGTGGTGTAGAAAAAAATAATTGTCTTTCCACAATTCCGGCCTTTTTAGGCGATAGCGTTACGCAAACAACGCATAACGCATAATATTCCTTGTTGACTGTTTGACCGGTTGGAATCAATTAATAATGCACAACAACACGATAATCGAAAAAAACAGTCAACATGACCTTGATTAATGAGCGACTTTGGCAGGTTTTTTTTGGTCTCGGCTCTCTTTTGGCACGATATTCGCTCGATTGATCGGTTGCTTCGGGGTCGTAAGCATAGATCCAAGTCTCATCGCCAGTTATAGTGCGTTTCATGACACCCTGGTAGTCGGAAAGCATCGTTTCACACACTTCAACGCAACGCCTTTTTACCAAAAAATTCAATGTTTTCGGTACCAGTCGAGATTTGACGTGTTTGAACAAAACATCCTTCAAATTGGTATTGACTGAGCCTTTCGATATGCCAACTTCATCAGCAAGGTTAATGATTTATTTGTTGATCGACGGTTTTCAACACCAAATCTTTGACTTGTTGAACGTGAGCTTCGTTGGTTGAGGTTGGTGGTCGCCCTGGAAACTCTTCGTATTCTTGGAACTCACTATACCAATTGTAAAATTTTTTTTTTTTTTTTTAAACACATCCTCATCACCAAAGGCTTTCTGCACCATCCTCAACGTATCCGCAGCAGAAAATTGATTCCGTAAACAAAATTGAATGCAAATTCTTTGCTCAACAAATTTCGACATTGCAAAAAACGAAAAACTCACTTTTAGCAGCTCACAAAACGACACGTATCTCAAACACTAGTGAATATTTTGACATAAATGTGACTGACAGTACTACCAACCTAAAAAAAAAATAATTCTCCAAATCCTTCGACGCGCGCAGTTTAAATTCAAATGTCACCTTATTTTTTGGGCACAGTAAAAAACTAGTCAACGGTGCTCAGTGAGATTTAAAAAATTCTGCGAAACAGCAAAGTTCATGCGTTAATTCGTTTAATCGGGGATAGAATCTACGAGTTTTTCCACAAAGAAAAAATGAGCGCTTTAGACAATGTTGAACGAGCTTTACTTTATTTTAATATAATTTGTCTATATAGATCTAGTAACGGACTACTTTTTTATATAATTCAGAAGGTAGCGAAATTGAATCCCAACTATCTTCTATTTTTATTAAACATATTTATGCACTCAATAGGGTATACTAAGTTTGCCACAAGTTTTGTAAAATAAAATAAGCATATAAATGATCAGCGTGATGAGCTACGTTGATTTAGTCATGCCTGTCCGTCCATCAGTCTGTACCTGTATATCTAGTTCCCAAGCTTTTGAGATACCAATCCGAAATTTCACACACGTCTCTAAGAAACTGTTCATTTGTCGGAATCGTTGATACTTAACCACTATATCATATAGCTGCCATACAAACTGAACGATCAGAAAGAACTAACAAAGCTTTTACCTTTGCATGCAAGTCGTTGGACAAATACGTTTCCACATTTAGTTATGTACAAAAAAAGTACCCGGAAATTGTATAGTTATAATATAATTACTATTAACAAAATTGATAATATAAATATTTAATTATTCATTAATACTTATTTTGTCGCCTTCAAAGTAATCGCCCATCTTAGGAAATAAATTCTTGTGCAAAATCCATGAATTGTTCTTCCACAACTACGAACATTTTCAACGGATGATTCTGATGATTATTGATTTGTTTACATGTCAAACTCAAAAACCCATGTCATCGCCTCTCCATGAATATAGAATCGGAATTCGCACGATATATTCTGTCCAAAGAGACCTGTTTACGATACTCCTTTTGAAAAAAAAAGAAAATAAAATTATGGAGACGAATCGAGCACAATCATTACACTGAACTCGCAAGAGATGTCGAGCTCTTCCCATCTCTCTAGTACTTACTTAACAAACTTCAAGCACCATATCCTTTACATTATTAATATTTTCCTCAGTTAAAAAGGTCATCCAGAACGAGTCATCTCTTCAACAATCTCTCGACCGTTTTTGAATGCTTTGTACCACTCGTAGGTTTGTGTTTTTGATAAAACTGAATCACAGTAAGCCTTTTCCAACATTCGAAACAATTCCGCACAAAATTATAGAAAAATTCTTTGTTCAATATTTTTATCCATTGTAAAAATCTCAACGCACCACCGAAGTATAGCGACTTAAACATTTGGTTGAGAGACCGAACACGGTATCTTTTAAGCAACATCTATTACAGAAAAACAAGTAAGGAAGGGCTAAGTTCGGATGTCACCGAACATTTTATACTCTCGCA
>NW_017537101.1:1748332-1755019 GCF_001853355.1 Bactrocera latifrons | reverse complement strand
AGCCCCATATCTGACTCTTTTAGTTTTAGGACTTACAAACAACCGTTATGTGAACAAAACTATAATACTCTCTTTAGCAACTTTGTTGCGAGAGTATAATAATATCACTTTGACCGTTTCGGTTTCGACGTCATTCGTATTAATTTGACTGCTCCCTTTGCGCAATATTTTTTATTCGGAAAGCTTTCCATTCGAAAAATTAAAGTATAGTTTGAATTAAGTATGACGTTACAAATAAGGACAGACAGTCAGATTGCCACTCGGCACGTTATAAACGAAACGAACTGTCATGTGCGGAACACAATGCTCGCGACAGACTGCAACAGCACGACAGTGAACTGAAAATGACGTTGTGAATCCGACTATATGAACGTTTGTGAGAGGGCAGCAGGTTTGTTAGGGCTTTGAGTAATTTTACATTTTACATACTAGTGGCATCATCAATCTTCCTCATTGCTCTATCTTCCATTCTACTGTCATCTCTACTGTCGTCCTACTGTCGTTGGCAAATATATTATTAAATTGAAGTTAGCGAGAACGACAACTGTCGGCCTGCAGTCGTGCAGTCGTGCAGCTGTCAAAATATGTCCGTCCATAAGAATCCATTTTAATATTTGACAGATGTCGTTTGCAGTCTGTCGCGAGCATTGTATTCAACACATCACTATTTAGCTACTCAACTTTGTATATCTCAATAGCAGTTTTACACTATGTATTACATTGTATTTACACTAAGTATTACATTGCCATGCTAATGATTGAAAATTCAGTAAAATTCCATAGAAAAATTATAACGAGTTACAATGGGAGTTTATTCCTACTGAAGAATAATATTATATTGAAAGCAAATCAATGTTACTTGTTATTTTGGTCTAATAAGTCAAATGAAAACCAGCTTTCAATATTTCTGCAGAAACGGTTCAGACAAGCGCATAAATCATACTTTCATAATACTCGTACAAAAGTATATTCACTGTAACATCTGGGCTTTGGATAGCAAAATAGTAAATCCTCTTGTACGGATAGAAGAAATTATTGGCATTAGCATTTCTTCAGTAAGGAGCACCAAGTAAGCGGTGCTGTCATTGTCAAAGCACAAAGAAAAAAGACAAAAGTTTTCAACATGTCCTTTTTTCCAGCGACATAAACGATTCGCACAGCCCACAGCCCACATCCTTACTCAATGCTCTGAATAATTTACGCATTTCATTTATGGATTTAACTGTCAATCGCTCCCCATCGGACAGTCATTGCTGTCATAAAATTGGTTTAGCCTATTCTTTATCATGAAATCTTTAACTACAAGCATGTATATTAACAATAATGCCAACAGCAACAACAACATAAACTGTGTGGGACTTTACTAGCAAATTGCCCATTGAAGTTGACCTCAGAGAATGGAAAAAGTTGTCAATGACATTACATGTTGGCTGATCGCTTACAAATACTTTACTCCAGGCCTTTTTATATGCTTTTGCGAGCATATTCTGGGCTTTCGAATCACTGCTCTCTTTTGGAGAAAAAACGAATTTGAAGTGAAGTGTGCTGGCGTTTGTTATAAACAGCTACTGGGGCTTTTTGTCGTTGTCATGTCCTTCTTAGAAACGCATCTGGAAATTTGCATTAGTATGCCTGTTAAAAATAACAGGGTTTAAGTACCATTCAATGAAAGATTTTACTTACCACGAAGGTAGCTAGTTCAATTGAGATACATAACTGTTTTAGCAGAATCAAAGGACCAAAAATCGAGCGTTGTTCGCAGATTCAGATTCAGTTGTAATCAAAGCAACAGGAAGGCGTATAAAGGAAAAGTTAAAAATTAATACCTTAGTTAATATGTTAAGCATACATAGAGAGTTTTTGAATTTAATAAAACGATTAGGAAACGGAAAATGTTTGAAATTTGTGTCATTATATGGCTTTCAGTAATTAAGCAAATGTATTTTTCAAAATACAATTATTGCAAATCTGGCATATTACGTTCTCCTAATAATACTATTCCTTCCTTCCTTCTTTTCCCGGTATAACTACTATGTACGGTGAAAATAAGCAAGAAAATGAAACTGTTCTGAAATCCAATTGATTTGCAAGTAATACAGAAGCATTATGGAAAAAATAACCGTCGAAGACAGTAATTAATTTAAAAAAGTAAGGAAGAGTTAGTTTCAGGTATGGCTGAACATTTTATACTCTTGAACATGCAAGGATTAAAGGTATCTAGGTTTGTTAACTTCTCGTATATGGGGTCTATGACGAGTTTTCACCTGATTTTATTCACAAATGTATACCGTTATAAGAGAAACACGTTCTCTCCATTTTATTAAGGAAACTGTGTGTTTTTGTATCAACATACACATAGAGTTAAAAAAGGTTGTCCCGAAATTAACTTAATATTAATATTGAATACAAAGTGCCTCAAAATTAAAGCAAATTTAAATTATCCGCTATGAGGAGGTGGTGTGTGTCGATCTTCTTTCCACTGGTCTTTTCCAAGATTTTGCGCATGGTAAATATCTGGTCAGTTTTTGATTTTCCAGGCTTAAAGCCACACTGATAAGGTCCAATCAGTTTGTTGACGGTGGGGTTTCATCTTTCACATAATATACTTGATAGAACCTAAGTGATGTGATGTTGAGAGGGGGGGGGTAGAAAATTGGTTGGCTGTCCGTTGTGATTACAACTTTTCGACGTCGAACCTTCCTTGTGTTTGTTGACGTGCGTTTCTTGCTGCACAGATGCGGGTGCGTATCTTGGCTACAAGGTCCGAGTTGATGCTAGGATCTCGGGGCGTACGCACGTCTAAAATTCTGGACGCGTGTCTTACGTATATCACAACATGATCGATTTGGTCTTTCCGATCCGAGTGCAACTCTCATAGATGTGATATTAATTGTGAGAGTACGAAATGTTCGGTTACATCTGATATATAATATATCCCACACGTATTATGTCCAATTTGAGCCGAAATGTTATTTTAATAGGACCATTGGAACTATACGAGTATGATTGGAATGTTACAATCTTGACATCCATAAACACTTTGTCCGTTTTGCGCTTAATATTTATAACAATAACTGTGAGAATATGTTGCTTTAAGAGTTTTAATATTAGGTTTTCAATTTTAATAAAATATAGACCAATAAAATATGCTTAATTTACTCCGATGTGCCGGAGTATTTGTTATGATATCACTTTGGAAGTCTAAAGAATCATGACATTTTGTATTTTATATGGATAGAGTAAGCTCCGATTATTATGATTTGTAGGGTATTGAAAGAGTATAAACTGCGCCAAAATTCTGAAGATATTAAGTTTTCTTGATCAAAAATTAAAAAGCTAAAATTATGATAGTTTTTACAGTATATTTTGATTAAAATTGCTTCACCTGTTTAAGAAATTCTTAGATGAAATATTATTTTAATTAAGTTAGCTCTAATTTAATGAAATAATAATCCTACTACAGATTAAATCCATAACTAATGCTTTCTACACCAACCTCTTCTTTATGTTGTTAATAGGTACATCTACGTGTGTCACGCTCCCATGGCACGTACATGGTGCACCATGCCACGCGTCAAACGATCAACAATCTACATCGCCCTCGCCGCTTTCTTGCATCAGCTGACACGGTTTTTCGATCGCACCTACTTCCCGGTCACCATCGAATGGAACGGCCAGCAAACGGAAGTGTGCCACGTGGAAACCTCCGATTGGGTATACAATTATGTCGGCGAAGACCTCTACTTTTCCATATATTTTCTATTCCGCGTAGTATTCGTGCACGTGGTACCGTGCATTCTACTCGTCACGCTGAATGTGCTGCTCTGGCAAGCCATGGAGGAAGCGAAGGAACGACGCAAAGCGCTCTTTCGCGATAATAAGAAAGTAGAGAGCCGCAAGGTGCGCGACAGCAACTGCACCACATACATGCTAATTACGGTCGTTTCGGTCTTTCTAGCTGTTGAAATACCCATAGCTGTGGTGACGGTGCTGCACATCTTCTCCTCGCTAATGGGCGAATTTCTGAATTATCGCATGGCCAATATTTCCATAATGTTTACGAACTTCTTCCTCGTTGTCAGCTATCCGATCAACTTCGGCATCTACTGCGGCATGTCGCGGCAGTTTCGTGAAACCTTCAAAGATATATTTTTCGGTCCCTTTCTCACCAAAAAGGATGCTTCATCGAAATACTCCATTGTCAATGGACCACGCTCATGCACCAACACTAACGAGACTGTGCTCTAGTAAATGGTGATGTGGGTACCGTTTCGCGGCGCTGCTGCTGGTGGCGCGAGCAAATGGCGAAATGGTGCAATGGCCGCCAAGGTGGCGAATAAAACGCGACGGCGTAGCGAATACAAAACGAACGTTGATATTATAGCCGAAGAGTCGGTTGTGGTGGTGGTGGCCGCACAAGACGCGGCAAGGAATGAGGTTAGAGTGCTAAACGAGGAAGGTGAGCGCGCGAAAGTCTCGGTATAACTTATGTGTAATTAAGGGTAATTAGTGGCGGAAATGCAACTATAGGTATTCGAAGTATATTTTTACACAGCATATTTGGGAGAAATTGAAATAAATATAATAAATAAGCAAAGTGTTATTAAGCTGATTTAAATGCAAAAATATTGTGAAAACATAAAATTGTTTGTACATAAGCTAAGCTCGAAATTAGTTAATCGATGTCTGCTAAGCACCTATTGTTCTAAGTTTCTCATTGTTATAACTGTGGCGCACTTTAGGATATTTAAGCTGCTAAGTCAAATGTACATACAATTCCCACACGAAATAGACCTTCAATTAGCTCAAGGCTTAATTTAATGGAAAGCCTTAAACCACAGCAGCACAATGCCAGCAACTTGTGTACATAGCAACCTGAGCACTCTACTTAAAAAATATATTTAAGCCCGCACTACGCCGTTCAATGCAGTTGCGCTAAGTAAGCCTTTGGTAAAATAAATAGAAATTACAATTTGTGCAAATAAGTATGAAAATCTGACGACTTACGCTTTAGACGACTTAGTAGCAAGTGTCTATGTGAGCGCGGTTTTACTCTTAGCTTATTTAGTTCGTACGAAACGCTTCTGTAAGCTTCATCAACTACCAAATTTAATGTAGCAAATTAAATATGAAATTCTAAGATTTTATAGTTAAAAAAAAAAAAAAAAAAAAAAAAATATATATATACACTTGAAATTATAGTGAAGTGTGTTTTAACTGAAAGGCGAGTAAGAGTTAGTGGCAAGTCGAAAGGAAATGAACAAATAATACTCATTTAAATTTGTAAACCTGCTGAGCCCCTACGTTTACCGATTTAAATGATTAGCGATGAGCCTGTGCAAGCGTGTGTACTTACGTGCCCGAGCATAGCTGAGTGTGTCTGTATAACCGTTAAGTGAGGTTAGTTACGTTTTAAATGTACCAATTACACACACACACATATATATATCTAATCATTATATAGTAATATGAGTTGAAATCTTAACATTAAGCGTGTGTATGTATATGTTATGAACAAGGCTGTAAGTAAATGCTAAAACTACATTTTAACGAAAAATATAAACAAAGCATCTTAAAATTTAGTATTTCTGCTTGCTGCAACATTAAATTATTGTAAATATGTACTTGTTTTAGCTACCTAAAAGCTAACCCATAAACAAAGCCCACAGAGTGTAAGCAGAATTTGTGGCTGTAGCATGCAACTCTGGCATTATCTTTAATAAGTAGTGTTTTATAATAATTCCATAACTTTGTTGCACTGGCCGGATATGGAATGCGATTTTATTGGAATGAAATTATTACGAATACTTTTAAGCTGCGATAAGTTTAAGTATAGCAACCAAATTAAATATTGTAAATGTTGCGCTGAATTGCGAAATAAAATTTCAAACTGGTGTGAATTACGATCTACTTGAATTTGAGTTTAATTTCAGTTTGGAAACGATCTGTGTGATAGCTGGAAAGCTTGGAAAAATTAGGTTAAGGTGAGAGCAGTATGCTTTCTGTGCTGGAACTGTAAAAACAGTGAGTGTAAAATTCATATTGAGCATTTCTTTGTATTTGTAAAGAACGGAGTCAATACGATATTCATAATAATTTGCTTTAAACGTCTTGAATTTGAAAAAGATTACTCACCAGCGAATCGAACAAACTATAAGAGATGCTCAAACACACGAGCAGCGCTTGTGATGCAACTCTGCGCCAACATGTCTTTTGTTGTATACGTATTAGTTTTAAAATTATTTCTTAGTGTAGAAATTATTTCATTTCGCATTAAGAAACGTTGCCGTAACTATTTATTTGTTTTTTTGTTTGTAAATTATTACATTTGATTTCTAGTTTTAAGTTTTAAAAATACAAGAAAAGATGAAATTTGGATATTCATTTATCATTTGAACCATTCGCAATAGTAAAACTAAACTAAAATATGCAAATCAAAGCTATTTATATAAAGGGTGACCCGTTTGCAGCTTCCCTACTTTTTAAAGAAAAAACGCGGATACTTCAAATTGAAAGGGGAATGTTTAATATCATGCGAAAAAACATTCTTTAGCATTTACTTCTTGAAGATTCTTCTTCTTGATTGGCGTAATCACCGCTTACGCGATTATAGCCGAGTTAACAACAGCGCGCCAGTCGTTTCTTCTTTTCGCTACGTGGCGCCAATTAGATATTCCAAGTGAAGCC
>NW_017537101.1:1745401-1748262 GCF_001853355.1 Bactrocera latifrons | reverse complement strand
AGGATACTTGGTCAAAGACCGGAAGTCGTGAGCTGCTTGAGTCATATGTAAAAGAATCGTTTCTGGCCACTCCCACGTGAATGGCGATCAGAAAACTTTCCTCACTTGCGTGAACTTCTACACATGACTCCATCCTCCACTTCTTGAAGATTATCTATTTAAAATTTTGGCTGCTTCTACGTCTCAGTCTTCGTCTGTTGAGCACGATTTTTGATGATTCGTTCGTGCATTCCTGAATCGAAGCGGGGTTGTCCACATAGACTTTAGAATTTACTTACCCCACAAGAAAATATCTAAGGGGTGAAATCACACTATCTTCGTGGCCAATCAGCCGTTCAAAAACGCGAAATTATCTGCTCTCCGAAGTGTTCTCTCAATAAATCCGCCTTGTTGCCGTTTTGTAAAAACCAACGAGCTTCAATTAAAAAAAAAAAAAAAATTACTGATGATTCAACCGGATTACCAATCACATTAACCATTTATATTCTGGATGAATTGGTATCTCTTCAATCTCTTTAGGTTGCTCAACGGTCCAATTGAGCCAGAAATGTCATTCAGCACTGAATAAAATTTGGTTCGGAAACATCGTATCCTCTTGGAATAGAGCGATGTCACCTGGGAAGGTCGAGCAGATCCAGCTCTTGCACAACTGTATTTTGAACGCTTTTAAGATCTCGACGTAAAATGCGCCAAGTTCTTTCATAGGTCAGTCCGAGTGGCTGCGAACAACGCCGAATCGATTCTCCAACCGCGTCTTTAGTTCTGTTATCTTCAGACTGGATAAGCAAGCGAAGCAAGTGGATGTGGTGGAGAACGAGGGCAAGAAAAAATATCTCCTGTCATCAAATAAACAGTCATCGCACTGGCGAATTGGATCCCATGTCACTGCTGAGAGTTGTAGATAATTTCGTCTATCTTGAAGAAAAAAATTGTATTTTCATATATCATTTGAACCATTCAAAATAATTGTCTTCTTCTTCTTTATCGGCATTTACGCRGGTATAGCCGAGTTTACAACAATTCGAGATATAAAGTGCATCTTCCCGCATACTCGATCTCTCCAACGGAGTGAAGGTCTTCCTTTTCCTCTGCTCCCGCGAGTACTTTGTCGAATACGATATGTATGAGCTAGAGTATTTTCTTTTATTCGGACGACGTAACCTAGGCAGCGTAGCCATTGTCTCTTAATTCGCTGAACTACGTAAATGTCGGCGTATTTCTCGTACACCTCTCGTTCCATCGCCTGCGGTAATCGCCGCCCATTCCTCTGCGCCATACAGCACATTGGGGATGATGAGTGATTTGTAGAGTTTGGTCTTAGTGGGTCGAGAGAGGACGAAATTATCTACGACTTCGACAACTCTCATAGGTGCGTTTCAAGCGCTCATTGAAGACATCTTTGGTCACATCCTTCTCTTCCGTCGCGTCGTGGGTGGCAATGTGTTGAAGAACCTCTCGTTGATGCGGATTGTGGCCAGACGTTAATACAGAGTCTCTTTCACCGAATTTGCGCTATTAGTAAAGACAGATTATGCGTTTGTATACTTTTTATAATCACTTTATTAAGTATAATTTTGCGTATAGAGGCATATACTTATAAGTATAACAAAATCTACTTCCCAAGAGATCATTTACGGTTTATTTCTTAAAATTGTTATTAACATTTACATTAAATTAAATTGTAATAACGATGGAGACTCCAAACTTTCAGCTCTAATTAATTACTGTTACTTAATCACTCTTACTCACGTCAAAACAAAAAAAAAAAAAAGTTTACGGATGTATCAGTGGAACATGTCACGTGTTGCAGTATTGAAAAATGCATATTTATAAATGGAGGAATCGACGAACGTCGACTACTACTTTATATACTACCAGCTGATCCCACAGGCGTTGTCCTGTGTGAAATTATGTGTTTTGAAATGAAAAGAAAGTTAAGTTTCTCATTTCTTTTTCTTTTTTTTCAATGTAAACAGCTTGATAAACAACATTTTTCGGTTTCTGTTCTAGTGTACAGAAAAGATGGTTTTCCAACTCGTGAGCACGCCACGTATATCTGGCCGTGTGAAAAACATAGCATTTCCAAATTTATGGCACACACTATGCCTTGTGCCCTGTTGACAACTTTGAGACGCAAATAATGCCGGGTATATCAAGCCTCTCCAAAGAATTTAGAAATTCCAATGGATAATTCGCGGCTTCGCTTTCATTGACAAGACATTGAGTTCATCTTTCGTGAATTGATAAATGGTAGATGGAATTGCTAACAAACCACTGGAAGTATCAAATGGAATTGACCCCTTTCCAATTCTTAGCGAATACGATATAAAATGCCTTCGGCAATGTCATGTTTGTTGGTATCCCATAATTGACGCGGGTTTGAAGGCTGATATGTTAAAATGATTATCGCGAAAAGTGTGCAACCTTCATTTGCATTCGAAGTAGCTATCGCATCGTACATTGTTTGATTCCAGCACCATATATAGTTGCTTCAAAATAAAGTCAATCAAACATCGTCACTGTTGTTTGGAACGTCGTGCTGTGACATCGTGACGATCGCTTGGTGTTTGACCGCGATCCATAGTTCCGCACGTATGACATCGCATCCTGGAAGTACTCCGTCATGTGCCTTGGACTGCCAATGTATGTTGATGCCAAAAAGAACGCCGACCATTATTAGAGCGATCTCTTTGTGGCATCGTAACAATTTTCAATATGTAATTGATCACTTTGTATGAAACACACATAAAGTTTTCACTGAATAACTTTCAATAATTTTTTTGTTTGAATAGCCGGAATTAAGAAAGCAATTGACAAATTTGAACGATTCAAATAATTACAAACCAAATAAAAAAAAAAAA
>NW_017537101.1:1716279-1745039 GCF_001853355.1 Bactrocera latifrons | reverse complement strand
CTATTTAAAAATTAAATTTTTAAAAAAATTTTTGCATGAAAAAAAGTTACGTTTTGGAATTTTCCAATTTTCCAACGTTTCCTCACGAAGAGCATACGGTTTTTTTTATTTCTAAACCTTCCTCGATCCACAACGAGCAACCTCTGAAAATTCCATCAAGATTGGTTCAGCCGTTCTCGAGCCGTTACTAGCAAACAAACATACATTCGTTTGTGTGGGAAAAGGAAAGTGCTATTTTTAGTGGGTTTCCGGCAATTACTCGTATTTTTCTTGCCGTAAAAGCCATCCTTGAGCCTCAGCGAACACTGTATAAAAAGAAGTGGCAGAATTGGTCCAGGCGTTTTTGAGTTATGTGCTTAGCAACACATTTTGCGATTCGTTTTTATATATAAGATATGTACATACATAAATATGTACATATATATATACATATATATGTATGTATGTATAAGATTACGTAGGCTGAATATGTGCAATATAAATAAGTAAGTCCAAGTTTGCTCACCATTTTCAATTTTGTTGATTAAATAAATATTATTTCATGCGAATTTTTTGCAGTTCATTAATAAATATGTTAGTGAATGATGATATCATTTGTATGAAATGAGTTATTAGCATTCAATCGGCTTGCATAAGTCGTAATTTGCTCAGCACGTTTTCGTCAAGTGCATGTTTGTTGCACACATGTAATCACTTAATTCCCTACATTAGTGTTATGCAAACTGCAAAAGTATGCACAACCCGGCACAGAAATCAGTTGTCAACAGCCAATTCAAATTATCGAAACTGTAAACGCTTAATGCGCAAAATACTTAAGATAACATGTAAGTACTCAAATCGAATCTAAATACTCAGTTTTATTACAATTTGAAAGATAAAAAGATCGTGGGAAATAAAAAGTAAGTATTCCTTATAAAATAGTTAGTCTTTATTAGGGGATATTGTCCGAGGGTTTCCATCTCTAACTGAATTTTAGCTTAAACTATAATTGAAGAGTGGCGATTCGAACAAACAACTGACCGAAATCTAATAAGCTGTTATAATAAAATATAGAATGAATTAGAAAAAACCGTGCTACATTAATGAGACATCCACTTGCTTTGGGTGTTTGAATCAACTAGAGAGTTGTGATATGTGAGCGAAGTACTAGAAAGTGTAGAAAATAGGGCAGTGTAACACGTTCAGCTAACATGTAAAATATACTGGGGGGAATTGTATAGCAAGTTGCATGGTATAATCTAATTTTCTTGATTTCGCTTTAATCAAGCTGCTTGAATGCAATTCATTGTTTTAGGACTGAAATTTTAATTTTTTTGCTGCGGGCGGCGTTTATCAGCAACTTATTTGCTTGTGTTTGGAATTGAATTGAATAAGTTTTGATATGAATTCCTGTAACTGCACCGACGGGTTCGTGTTTGTTTCTTAGAACTGTAAAAATTGCGATTTATCTAATCAATCTGGCAGCCTATATGTTAGTGTTTGTATAATGTCTGACAATGTGTATTGCTTTTTTATGATTTTACAGTGAATTACGAATTCTGCTTAAATTTAAAGATGGTCTATTCGAAATCCTAATAGTTTTTCTATGTCAAATGCAATTTTTGTATTATTACTAAAATTTGATTTATTACAAAATTTAGATAATTTCTGAAACATGCGCTGCTAAAGATAAGATAACTATGTTTAAACAAAATGAAGCTGGTTGTGTCGCACTGGAATAATACATGTATGGGTTTTTTTTTTTTATCGAATATACAAGTACTTTCGCAATTTACCTTATAAAAAATAAATCTTAACAACATGCATAGATCTATGAACAACAACTAGACAGAACCACAAATTCGCCCATTTAATGCTACTTCAAAGCGTGAGTTTAGTAGTAAATGGATGGTAACATTTCACAAAGAAGATCTGATATATCACAATGACATTGTTCGTACACATTTCCATTAACACCTCTTTGATCGCATTGACTTATATTAATTGAAGTACTTTAGATAACGGAACCATCAAAGAAGTTAAAGCTTGTCACATCCAATGAATTTTATTACAATAGAGAAAAAATGCTTCGCTCAGGACAGGGTGGTTTGATAACGTAGCCGGTTAATATCGCTCCACACCTTACCTTAGATTGTAAAATTATATAGGCACAGAGTATAATAGATCTCGGTTTTTACTATATATCAATTAAAAATTTTTATTTGCGATGGGTTAAATTGTTTTACCATTGCACTTAATAAAGAATGTTGATTTATGTCAACATTATTATACCTTTGCAACCTGTTTCTCCAGAGTATAATGGATTTTTTACCAAACTGTCGTTGGGGTTACTTAAAACTAATCGAGATTAATATATATATGTATAATTTATATATATATATAAATTATGTGATTGTCTGTCTGTCTGTCCGTCCGTCCGTACAAGCTGTAACTAGAGAATGATTACTTGGCAAAAGAGGGCGAGATCGTAGATGTGCCTTACCACTGTCACGCCAGAGAACCCATAACTAATCACTATATTAAGATATAAGATTTGGCACAGGGGATCGCAGTGGCTCCGCGCTCTAATAAGCTTAATGCATATATCTCCTAAACTATTACAAATAAGCTAGTACAACAGTAAAATTTGTTCAGCAACAATACCATAAGAACTCCTTCCGAGAGTGTGAAGATTAATTAAATTTGCTGATAACCCCACTCACTCTCCATGTAACGATACAAAGATACTTCAAATTTAATGGGGACTGTTTATTATCGTTCAAAAGATCATTCTTTGGCAATTAGTTGTTGAAAATTATCTTTTTTCAAGTGTTGGCCGTGCCTACGTCTCAGATGGTTCATTCATTCAGTTCAATTTTCGATCACTGGTTCGAGCATTTCGACTGGTAGTTGGACTGGACGACTGGAACTCGTGATGTTTTGCTCCAAGAGTTCAGTCAAATCTTGATTGTCCGCAAATATTTTAAATTTTAGATTTCCCCAAGTGAGAACGTCTAACGGTGTGATATCACACTATATTGTTGGCTAATCGACCAGTCCAAAACGTGAAGTTAGCTGCTCACCGAAGTGTGCTCTCAATAAATCCATTGCTGAGACCAAATGTCGCTCATATTACGAGCTTCTAGTTCAGGCATCAAATAATCGATTATCGTGGCGCTATAAGGGTCATCATTGACAGTTACGTTCTCACCAGGGACTGATGATTCCATCGGCTCACAAACCATACCTAACCGTTGTTTTTATTGATGAAATGCAGCTCTTCAATCTCTTCAGGTTATTCTTCGTCCCAAATGTGGCAATATTGCTTGTATATATACCCATTAAGCCAGAAGGGAGCCTCATCGTTTAAGAAAATTAGGTGCGAAAACGTCGGAGCTTCTTAGAACTTTTCAAGAGCCCATAGAGAAGCGTAGTAACTTGGGAAGGTGGAGCGGCTTAAGCTATTGCATAAGTTGTAATTTGTACGCTTTGCATTTAATATCTCGACGTAAAATGCACCAAATCGTTCCATACGTTAGTACGAGTTGCTGCGAACGGCGGCGAATCCACTTTTCACGTTTTTCGTGTACACTCTCTGCTACGGCTGCAATATTTTCTTGCGTTCAATGCGTGCTGGACTTGGTCTTTTCGGTGAATATTATCCCATAATGAATGCCGGGTCTCCAGATGGATGATGGTGTGTGGAATAGTACACTCTTTCGTAACAAAGTTGAAGTATTTGCAAACGTTGTTCGCTCGTAAGTCTTTCCATGATGAAATGCCAAATAATACTGAACAAAAATAACACGACAGCTTGACGCGCCAAACGCATGATCTGTAAAAAAAAGGCTATTCAACGAAGTACCTCTACATCGATCACCTAATATAAAATTCTTCGAACTTTGGGGTGATTTTATACAGAATATATCGGCCAATATGTGAGCTATCTTAAAAAAATGGAGAGAGCGTGGATAAAATTGGACGAAATTTGGTAATTGTTTGTGAGAAACCTTGTTCAATGAAAGCATTTTATTAGTCTGTGGCTTATTGATAATCTCCTAAAACCGTTCTTCAAACTTTCGTCAAAAATAACTTATCATTTTACAATTGGATATATTATAGTTTATGCATGTCAAAAATATGTAAAATTGGTTACGCAATTCCCATAGAGTACTACATATACTATATGTATATAAAATTTCTTGGATTGCGATCCTCTGGTTGACGTTTTACAGCTTAAGGTATTCTTGCAAGAGTATGAAATGTTCACTTAAAGCCGTACATAACCCTTCCTTATTTATATCGCAATAAAGTTTTGCGGTTATCTTTTACATATTTTTTTTTTACTATGAGTTACTTGTAACACCTAAACTAAACTCTTTGTGGATTGTTGTATTGTTGCGGCAAGAGGGCCAATTAAGTGCAATCATCCTGACAGCGATGTTGTTAATAGCGCAGTTAACGTATAGCCTCCCAAATCAGTGAGGTCTAATATATGTACCGAATCTAAAGCAACCCACATTACACAATCCATACGCGAGAGAAGACATTGCATCTGTTTCACATGATAGGGCCGGCTGCTACGGGCATGTATGTATCTGGATGCAACCGGCTCGCGTTAGAAACTTGTATTTTTACCGAAAATTCATTGGCCAATTTAGCAGTCCTACCAATGATCCAGCAACTTAAGTTAACCACTAATATTTTTGATGATACTTGATTACAACTAAAAACAAAATTTTAGATATCTGAAAAGGGTTGAAAATCA
The DNA here is from genome assembly GCF_001853355.1 of Bactrocera latifrons. Lineage (NCBI taxonomy): Eukaryota > Metazoa > Arthropoda > Insecta > Diptera > Tephritidae > Bactrocera > Bactrocera latifrons. The sequence continues at coordinate 1,740,292 of NW_017537101.1, read as the reverse complement.
GCCATCACTTCCAAGCAAAGATTCCACGCAAGGACTGCATATTAAAATGGACGACATGGACAATTATATTAACACCACCCTCTTTTGTGTAAAATACTGCATTCTAGCATCTACTCCACTTTCATTTACATTATATAAAATATTACTATGTAAAAAGTGATTCCAAGATCATTTGAATCAAGAAACGGTTGCCAAAAAATGAATGAATATGCATTATTGTTGACTTATCGCTTATTATTCGGCATTTGATGCGGAAAATAGTTTTTACGACAAATTAAATGTTTACAGTGAATAAAAGTTCTCATATAATACAACAACAAATTCTAAAGAGTCCGCGTAGTAGATAGTAAACATTGTTATATGACACAAGGAAGACAGAAATAGAGACTTCGTTTTTTTGGTTTAAATCATTGCGCCATAAAAGAAGCAGGGGAAGGTTTTGCTTACAATTATTATGACATTTGGCAGTTCGTTTTTGTCACTATCTTCTACACTATAACTATTGATAGCATATAATTTAATTTAACCTTTTTATAACTTTGAAGGCACCGCACATTTTTATAGCCTGAACAGGCTGTATTAAGTTTGCTATGCAGTTTGTACACCCTGAAGAAAACGTCGGAGACGCTATAAAATGGTATACATATGTAGACATTGTGACAAAAAGCACCCGGAAACAGTAATTGAATTATTTCCAAAAAATGTATTTTGCTTTATCTGTAGGACTGTCGTTAATGGTTATACCAAATATGAGCGCGATTTGGTAGCGAGTTGGTTTACGGCAGCTGCTTAAGACGATACACCTTAGTAGTGCGTTGCAATTATTAAATGTAAAAAAAAGTATTGAAGAAAGAATTTGTCTAAAATTTTGTATTTCTAACCAAATTTCATGTGCTGAGTTGTTGCGAATGTTGGAAAAACCTTACGATGATTTAGTTTTATCAAAAGCATAAGTTACGACTGCTACAAGGCCTTTAAAGACCGTTGAGAGTTCGTTGAATATATAGTATGCCTCGTTGTGGACGATTTTCGACCTCTTAAAGTTATGAAAATATTAAAAAGTTTTTTCGATATCCATGGTTTCGTGCATCATGAATGTGTACCGTAATGATAAGTCATCTACATATATACATATATCCGAACCAGCCCCTCAGTTTTGCCCCCCGACCGTTTTTGACCAAGAAGCTACACATTTGTCGGAATGTCCGTTATCGGAGCACTATAGCATATAGCTGAAACGGGGGGAATAAAGTGCTTATATGGAAAACTGTTTCATTTGTCATGATATCTTGAACAAATTTGGAACGGGTTAATGCCTACTCTATGGCGCACAATTCATACAATTTTGCATGAGTTATTCCGAGTCACTCTAGCACAGAGCTGCCATACAAACTGGCCGATCACAGTTTTTGTAAAGAATCTTTTGTAATTGTGATGGATAGTATGACGTCGATGTAACAAAATGTGAGGTTGTGTTTAGTTCAGGATTTTTTTAACGGTATAATTTTAAAAATTCTTTAAAATGTGAAACTACAAATAATCTCAAGTGTTGCTTAAAACTAGTTTCCCTCAATGAAACACTTTTTATACCACATATTATATTTTCTTTGTTCCATTTCACAGCGATTGCTATTGTTGTACTATTTTCCAGATTAATATTTAATGGCAAAAATTTAATATGATATCCGCAGAAGAGCCAAGAATAAACCAAACAAAACGAAAGCTGGAGGTCACTTGGGTCAATCCACCTACTGCAAAATCTCTACTTATAAATGTGTATATAATCCACCGTTATACATATGTACATACCAGGAAATTGTTTCAAAACCTCACAGGCACTTCGTTTTCAATGGAATCGAGAATGTGTGTGACTGTGGCGCTACAGCAACAAATTTCAAAAAACTGATAAGGCACAGATGATTACGTTATTTGATTAAACAAAGCTTTTGTTTATTTATAGCGTATAGTTGTAACCGCTTATTCATATGATTTCTATATATTATATTATACATATAACTTTATATTATCATTTTGCAATGACAACATGTTGAACAACACACACGCGCATATTATTACGAGGGTTCCGTCTGATCCAGCACATTTAATTACTTAATTTAAGTTTTAGTTATATTTAAATTTAATTATTTTATATACATTTTTATTTACACCTTAACTTTAGGTTTGCTAATTTCAATAGTAACTAACACAACTTTCAGTATATACAAAAATTAAGTTTTAATACACAAGCCTACAAGGAAGTTCCTTGGCTTCGTCGCTTAGTGCCTTTGCTACCTCCAAAGTTGGCATTTTCGCGGTGGATGCATGCGACTGCCCACTTGGCAGTCATACACGCGTCCGAACTCGGCGAAGTTCGCTAGCGCATCCAAGACGCGCTCTTTATCTGAGCCATGCTCACTGAACTCTAGGTCCCGCGAGCTGGTGACGGGAGAGCCGCAGAAGAACTGTGCGAAATTGAGAAAGAAAACATGCTCCGGTGAGAGGCTGGTGAAATGCAGTGGACGCGCATTTGCGTTAGGATTGCTTTGATTGCCCTGAAAGTACGCCTCGTACGCCCAGCGCAGACCGCTGACATCGGCTATTTTTTCATCGACAATTTGTGGATTTCGTAAACGCAAACAGCTCAAGTTCAAATCGAACCTGTGATTTGATTTGATGCGATCGGAGGGACCACGCATATTGCCGCGCTTGTCGAACTCAACGCCGCTGTCATCGAAGCCGTGCGTGATCTCGTGCGACAAAAGGAAACCCAACGAACTGTATTTGAAGATCTCGTGCATTTGTGGATGATAAATGGGCGTGTGTAGCAGCGTCAACGGCACAATAACCACATTTGAACGCAGCAGATAGTACGGAGAAGAGCTGGCGCCCGTTTCGGGATCCTCGAGGTGAAAGAAGGAGTCATCCTGTGCAAGCAGCACATTTAAGCGGTTATGCTTGGCGCGTGTGTAGTGTTGCAGTAGGCGCAAATGATTGCCATAGAAGTCATTTGCTTCGATTTGCAGGTCAGCGTAAAACTCCTCGACTAACCGACTAGTGGCCGGGCGTGGCAGGTTGCCGACCTTAATGCGCATCGTATCGATTTTGTCCTGCAAGAAACGTAAGATGTGTCCATCAAATCTATTGGCGTTGCTGTGCAGTGTTTGTGTAAAATGTTGCAATAACTTTTGAAAAAGCGCTTCAATGTGTGACTTTTCATCGATGAGTTCGGGATTGTGACGTTCGTAGAGCCAGGTCATCGCCAGCGGCATCATACTGCGTGTATGTGAAACGCAGTCACCTTTCAGAAAGTTGCGCGGTCCATCGATATTCAGATACCAGAGAAAGCGCAGCATCAAATAGCGGCAAATGAACTCGGGCTCATACTCGTCCAACACGGTGAGCAGCAGGCGCATATATGGCAGGTTTTGTATGGTCAGTTTCATGTAAGGATCCACCGGCTTCTCTAGCAAGATATCCAAATAGCGCGTCAAAAATGGCATATTCAGCTCTGCTAATGTAGTTTCGCGCTGAGCTGCTGCGCTCTCTTGGCCTTCTTCCGTTGTGTCCTCCACAAAATCCAAACTCTTTAGCTTCGTTTCGAACTCATGCAAATCATCCCACAGTTTATTCTTACGTTCCTCATTCGTCACACCCAAATATTCCATTATCAAGAGGAAGCCCTTATGTGGCATTGGCTGAAAGCCACCATTTAGCACAGGTTTATCCAAATCAATAGCCGAAGCACGCGCATAATCTCGTCGCTGTATAACCGTCTCCTCGATGAAAACCGAATTCATGCCATATTTGCGCAGCACAGCCAGCATATGCAGCCAATCGTAGCGAAGGATTTTTCCACGTCGCTTCGCGGAACGACTCGGCAAAACTGTCGGCCATGCCAAATGCTCGTGCTCCTGCAACCAATCGAGATACAACTGCGGTGTATATTCATACACTGTCAGGCAGGACTTGTAGTAGTCGAGCAACTTACGCACGAAGGCGTGTTCCTGCCGCAAACGTCGACGCCGACGTATACTATTCAATAACAGCGCATATTCCTGATCCACTTTGTAGTCGATGAGACCGATCGTTTCGTAATACTCCGCATCGGCGTGCACATGCTGCCAATTGCCACACGCATACTGGTAGTAGTCATCGCAGGGGTCCGCGCTCGGATCCATATACCGTTCGATGGTCTTCAACTGCTGGCGATTCATGCTACGCGCCGCGTCGGCGTAGCTGAGCAGCGGCAGAATTAGATGCAACAGCAGGAAGACAATGAGACCGGCGCGCATTTTAACTAGGTTATGCACTTGCTAAATTATCGGATGCAAATAAAAGTTCCATAAGTAGCACAGTATTGTGTAATTGCCGTATCGCGTTGTGGGCGCGCGCGTTTTCCGGCTGCCTCTTACAACCTTACAGTTTCTCGTGTCACAGTCAACTGTACGAGCAGTGCACGTTCCGACTTCGTTCCGACTTCTGCGGCCTTGCTTTGTTTACGATCAGTAATCAAGTCGCTCTGCTGTCGCAGCACGTATTCTCCGATTGCGCTTAGCGTTGTGAGCTATCAACGTGCCCTATCAATTTTATTTCAAATAATTGACAACAACAATAAAAAACGCCAATAAAAACAACAACAAACTATATGCTCATTTCTATTTGCACTAGTTCCTTAAGCAACTGAGCCGCGAGATCACTAATGAATTAAGCTTTTATTTCATGCTGCTCAGGCTGACGTCGTGATGGGCGTTTGGCAATCGTCTTCGCCGTCCACTCGCGCTGCAGTCATGCATAAAAAATGTGAGCGTGAGCGCAATCGCGCAAAATCATCAAGCTTAATTGTTAACCGATTTTCATGAGCGAGAACTCCTCAGCACATTTATGATTTAGAATAATTCTGTTTCTTTCAAGTCGTGCATGAACATTGCGCATCACTGTTGGTGTTTCCGGAGTGCGGAAAGCGTGGGCTGTGGAATAATTATATTTGTATCATAGCGCTATATACGAGCCTGCATAAATCCATAATGCAATAAATCTCATTAGGGCGATCCAAAGTTTAAAAATGCTAAAATTCTCAATATCTCTGTTGCATATTTGAGTTCTTCGTTTTCAATTTCTTTATTATCACTTGATACCTTATGCAATTCCAGGCTGAGTTCCATTAGCAACTATTTCGGCATAAAAAACAACTTAACGTTAACAAAATTCTTTCTTATAATATGAATGTTTTCTTTTAAATTTCGAAATTTGGCAATCCTAGCGTTGCAGTCTGGCAACTTACAACTTTATCGTAAAGAAAGTAATTTTTAACATACGAGCGCTATTTAAGTTGCTTACAGTAATATAGAATATTCACCTCGAGCAAAATGTAAAATATTATATGAAATTAAATTGAAAAGATTTTCGAGCGACAATTTTTTAAAACTTTCGAATGGACTAACTCAGCAGCAGCACCACTATAAACTTATTTAAACTTTTGGCGATGAAGCTCCATAAAAAACAAGTGTTTATCGGTGGCATGTTAAATTCTATTAAGGTCGTAGATCCCTCAAAGACGAATTTCATGAAGGTCGTACAAAATTAGTTGTTGTTCCGGACACTATTAACGCTGCACGCAAGCTGATATTGCACGATCGCTGTATGAGCTATCAATTTGCTCAGCGCTCAAAAAATAACAGCTTGTGTCGAGAGAAATACGATAGCGGTGCTTTGAAACACAACTGTGACATCGGAAGAGTGAGTACTTTGTGGGTTTACGAGTATGCTCCCGAAAACAAGGATCAGTCGACTGCATGAGTTCTTTAAAATGAGTCGAATCCAGAAAGAGTTGTTCGCGAACTAAGCAGTCCCTTTTTTTGGAACGACTAAACATGTTGCTACCATACCACTATAGCAAGACTGAACAATAAAGTCTGTCAGTTGTCTTTGAAATTTATAAAACCAACCGCCGGATACTGGATCACTCTTCACCACGCAATGTAAGCTCTCACACATCGACTGAAAGACCTGCCTTTTTTAGCTCTGAAAACATCGATTTGATGACTCATCCACCGTATAGTGGCGACTTGGCGTATGACTTCTTTTTATTCCTGTTCGTAAAAGATAAACGTAGAGATCAAAGTATTTCGACACCTGAACAGGTATGTTTTTGGAGATACCTCAATCAGATTATCAAAAGTGCTTTGACAGTTGCAAAAGTTTATGGATCTTAATGGAGAATATTTTGAAAAATAATAACACGATTTTTGATCATTAACAATTTTTTTTCCCCGAATCCTGAAATGTAAAAGGCAACCTACGTATCTTCTTCTTTTTTATTGGCGTAGACACCACTTACGCGATTATAGCCAAGTTAACAACAGCGCGCCAGTCGTTTCTTCTTTTCGCTACGTGGCGCCAATTGGATATTCCCAGTGAAGCCAAGCCCTTCTCCACCTGGTCCTTCCAACGGAGTGGAGGTCTTCCACAACCTACGTATAGGAACAGTTGATTAACGCTTGTTTGCTTTAAGCAAGAATAATAGACGACAGAGTATCAAAAGTTCACATTTGTCGATAACACTGGTTTCCTGTTCAGTTTTACAAAAATTAAGAAAAGTATACAAGGTGCGTTCCAAAGTAAAAAACAGAACAAATGGTTTTTTCGGCAAAATCAATTTATTTTATTCAATATTCTCCTTCTACCTCAATACAGCTGTTTGCACGGAGTGTTTAGCTCTTTGGCCGCCGGTAAGCCGGTGAAAGCCTTGTGCCTACATAACGCTTTCCTATCATGGGAAAATGCATTTTTCCGAAAAGGAAGAAGTCGCACTGCGCAGTATCAGGTGAATACGAGGAATGGTTAATGCTTAAAATTTGATTTTTGGTCAAATAATCGGTCCATCGAATGTTGGATGCTAAGCAATTTTTGGTCGTCAGTCAATTTGTGCAGAACAAATGGTGCACACACCTTTCGTAAGCCCAAATGTTCGTTTCAAATACGATAAATCGATATTTTGGAAATGTTCAATTCCATTTCCATGAATTTCAATGACGATTTCGCCTGATTTTTGATGAATTCACGCACAGTTTCGATGGAATTTCCGATGATCACGGCCCACGTATTGATCACCATTTAAGTCCTCACGACCACTTTAAAAACGATGAAACTACTCGTGCACTCTGCTACAAGATAGCAAATCATCGCCATAAACTTGTTTCACCAATTGAAACGTTTCGGAGAAAGTTTCACCAATTTTAAAGCAAAATTTAATGTTGGCTCTTTGCTCACAGCTCATTTTCGCACCGATAACACAAACATGCTGACACGTAAAACGCAATAACTTCACTTCCAATCAATGAAATGTCATGAAACGCACCAGTCAACATATAGATGCCGCCACCAGGGGGCGCCAGATTCAAAAAGTACTGTTTACTTTGGAACGCACCTTGTATAATTTGGATATAGGCGTGAAAGTTTATACCCAAAATAAACATTTGATAAAAGTAAGAAAATGATAAAATGAAGACCAAAGCTGAAAAACAAAAATTAAATATAAAAAACAATGAAATATACTCGAACTATTTTCACTGCCAGTCCGCGTGTTTCTGTTGTTTCACTTCTCTCCCTTTTCGTTGCGTGTACGAATGGGATAGAGCAAAAATGTATTTACCGTTAGCTTTGTTGGTTTTTTAAGAAATAGCTTTCATAGAAACAGTGGTAAATTTCAAACTTTTATTTTTTTGCTTTTGGCCTATTGAATATTATATTTCTTGCTAAAGGTGAAACGAAACAGTATGTTGCGAAGTCGAAAATAAGTTAAATCTCACTTCACACACGCTTAAAAGTTAACTTATACATTAAATAATGCAGTAAGCGTTGTTACATAAGTATCTTAGCTGTTCGTCTGTCAAAAGTTGCTCAGTTTTCAACACAAGTGCGTTCGCTGTCTCCAATTAATTAGTGATAAAATTGCAACTTGTGCTTTGTAAATTAACCAAACAAAGGATATACTCCACATCAGCAAAGGGCATGTCTAATGAATTTTCTCTAATGCATTGCGAAAGCTTGAATCAATCTCCTTAAAATAATAAATCAACGTCAGGTCACGTATGTCCAAATCATTTATTTGTTTATCCACTACACAACAACAACAACAAATAAACCTGGTAGCAATGGTGATACTATATACATTCATATGTATGTGCACTGATGTTTTCGCTTTTATCCAGATACACATAGGCCATCGATACACCGTGTAATCAAAGACATATGCTCAGTATCAAATATCGAAATCAAATATAGGCATCGATGTATTTTGCAGGCAAACCAAAATTATTCTTTGATAATTTAACAATTCACCACATCGCCCACATGTTCTAGCCATTCACTATAAATAAACTGTGTTCAAAATTCAATGAATTATGTCCCACTATAAACGTCACATGCCATATACATACATAGATAGATGATAGAGCGTATTATAATGACCAATATAAGTTATACATTCATATATATTTACAAGAATAATTTCAAAGGAATTAAATAGAATTCTTATACTAGGATCTAGGATATATTCATGCATAGGCATATATAAATAGCAAGTGTTCGAGTGATATGTATACTTGCACACCTGTGAGGCATGAAATTAATGCGCAAATCACGCTTACCTATTTATATACATACAGACAACTAAGTGGGAGCAGAAATGAAATGAATATTCATACCCATAGGTATGTCAATATGTATTAAACACATTTACTGTTATATGTGCGTGAATGCTCTATTTTGTTTAGTTGCCATTAGGTTGGTTCCCAAGTTTAAGATGCCTGTCCGATTAGTCACAAAGGAACTTCACGTTACTTTTGATATGTTTACCTCTAAAGTACCGTTCGCTTTATTCGAACTTGATCTTGGAAGATTGACGGTACTTTTTTGTACCCGAAAAGTGTCTACAATAATATTGGTAGTAGAAAAAGACTTCAACTTCTTTTTTATATTGTGTTTTGCCATTTTTCCGCTGGAGAATTTATTCCATCAGAGTAAAGCTTTCATCAGCGTAAATCGAATTTTCGAAATTTCCAAAACAGAAGCGAGCAAACCTCATTATTCATTAGAAATATACTCTCTTTAAAGGATATTCGCATATTTTCTGCGCTGTTATTTCTACAGCTAAAGTGACACCCACATAACTATCTTTCATCGTTCAGGTCACCTTCGCAAGCATAACCACTTCAAGGAAATTAAAAATATGACTTAATATTAAGTGAGGTTAGGTGAGATATTACCTCATTTGGAAATCTAATATCGCCGGCGAAGAACTGATAAGTCCGACGATTAAACTTAACTGTGCTCTGCTCAATCCACAAAAAGGGAGACCCCACAATTGACGCGAACTATCGAGCGCTAAATCTTTTCAACATCGCACATAAGGTTCTATCGAGCGTATTGTGTAAAAGATTAAAGCCCACCGTCAACACTCTGATTTTACCATATCAGTGTGGCTTTAAGCCTGGAAAATAAATAACTGACCAGATATTCAGCATGCGCCAAAACTTGCAAAAGATCCGTGAAAAGACGAGCGACACACACATAATACGGCGTGTAAATCGAAGTTAAGCAACACCACAAGCTCTGTCAGTATCGGGAAGGACCTCTCCGAGCCGTTCGATACCAAACTAGCTTTCAGGCAAGTCCCTTCCGTGCGACTTCTTCAACTTGTCTCCCACGCCACTGTTGACCGTCATAACTTTGAAGTCGTGGATAATTTCGTCTATCTTGGAACCAGCATAAGCACCACCAACAATGTCAGCCTGGAAATTCAAGACAGGATAACTCTTGCCAACAGCAGCTACTTCGAACTAAGTGAGCAATTGAGAAGTAAAGGCCTCCCTCGGCGAACAAAGACCAAGCTCTATACGTCACTTATCATCCCCGTCCTACTATATGGTGCAGAAGCGTTTACGATGACAACATCTGATAAGTCAAGGTTACGAGTTTTTGAGAGAAAGGTTCTGCGGAAGAGGAAAAACGACTAGTGCGCTGTTGTAAACTCGGCTATAACTGCGGAAGCGGTGTCTACGCCAATAAAGAAGACAATATATATTGATGTATATGCTTGTCTGTCCTTTATAATTTTCTCTTCAGAGATCATTTTTTCAATTTTAAATTCTCAAATAATTTGGTGCAACCCTGTCCTCTAAAAGCGCAAATTATATAATATTTGCTTCTGTGCAAACACATAGAACATAACATTTACACATCAGCAGACAGTTAGGCATGTTTGTATCTACGGAGTGGCTGAAAATAAAGAAAATCCAAGCAAGCCGAAAGCTGATTGCATAGAGTTTTATGGTGAAAGCATATGTTCAATTGCAAACCAAACTTGTGAGAGTGTGATTGTTGATTACGGCAAATGGAAAACGAAAATAAAGACCAAATGTGTTAAACAAAGAAAACTATTACACAAAAGTTACAGGCATCCTTAGCCGCACGAGCGTTACTACCAATTGATTCCCTTTTCAATATCACATGTAGATCGTAAAGATTGTACCTAACAGACATATTTGAATTTTGCGGTAAAAGTGAGCAAATTGCAATGGGCTTACATTGGCTATGAGTAGTTCTCTAAAAGCCACAAAGCATATGTGAATTATTGGTCGGGTATTAAATGTGTTTGCCATCAAATTTGATAGGTTTTAGTTAGAAGGGAAAATAAAAGAAAGTTTTGTGCATATCGTGCATATAATATCTTCTTCCTCGTTAAAGAAGCTGTGTGGATTTCAAGTTTTCAGATAAGACTCAATAAGCAATCAAGTTTTGCTTAGACTTTCACTCATGCATAGTTTCCTTCGCAGAATTGTCTCTGTACAAGTGAAGTCTCTGCGAGTTTACAAAGGTCAATTAATTAACTGACATATGTAAGTACATAAAGGATACTATTTTGCTTTACATGCCTTCTCCTTAATTTGCATCACAACAAAATCGATAAGAGTTTGGGTTATTGCTGTGGTTTGGTTCGAGTTCTTGGAATTTGCAAAGTTACAAGTTACAAACAGTTTCATAACGTTGAACTTATCCCTATCGGTGTCCAGTTAGAACTCATATAACCATTGAACGGGGTGAGACCAAAGAGCTCAATAGATCTCTTACGATTTACCCTGGGCCAGAAGGAGCTTGCGATTTCACAGTTGCTAGCTCTTGCTAGTTTGAGCCGTACACACGCGTTGGTGAATAGTATAGAGTCAATGGCGCTCCTTCACGTTCCCATTTTTTAGAAAGTGAGCCTGAGCTCACTTGCCTTACAATTAGCTGCAATACTTCTGTAGTCAGGCACCATCTACTGCGCTTGGGAGCAGTAGATCTACTGAGATCTTCATGGTAATTATAAGCGCTTCCCTTCTTGTATGTTATTTTATCCACATTACCTGTTGTTTATAACACTCAAAACTTATAGATTTAAGGTTACAAATATCACAATTTTCAGACTATCAAGCTTAGACGCTGATTCAGTTAACAAATTCGAATTTTACAGCGGTTCAGCGAACTTAGGTATCTCATAAGTTATCTATCCCTTGTTGAACTTCATGTCAATGGATTAAATCGGATAATAAGTACTATCATCTGCCAAATAACGGTTTTGTGAAAATACTGAAATAGCGGTAATTACCTAGAGTGTGTCCTCGTTTACTTTTGGAAGAAATTTCATATCTTATTGATATACAATTCAACCGGTGGAATTTATCCAAAATGGTTTTACAACTGCCAGATATGTAGCCCAGGATACCGATAACATAAATTTTTTTCCTTATGAAAGTAATAATCATATGTTTCAATTTCAAAATTTTTATTATATACTTTACTAAAAGATATTTCATAATTGCCATATTTTTATAGATTATAATATGAATATTAAAGATTCCACATAACAAAATATAAATATAAATATTATATGCAGGTGCATAAAGGATACTATTTAGCTTTGCATGTCTCTCCATAATTTGCTTAATTGAAATATTTTGTTAAACCTCCTTTGGCATTAATAACGGTTTCTAAACGTGGACGCATGCTTCCAACTAGCTTCGATGTCTGCTCAGCAGTTATATTGGCCCATTCTGTACGCATGGCCTCTTTAATTTAATTTTAATCCTTCGATGTTAAGGAATGTCCCGTAAAAAATTGACCCTTCGTTTTTCATTAATAACAAGAAAACCAAAGAATTTTTTCAAAGTCTTGTTTTATTTATTATTAATGAGTACTATAGAGATTACAAATTATAAATAACGTTTTACTTACTTTTTTCTTAAGGCCCTTCATTATGTTTTGTACAGTGTTTTCATCGATAGTACCGTACGACCTTCGCCACTTATTTCTAAAATCTTGTAAATTTTTTGCAGTACCTTTAGTCTTCCGGAGATTCGATTTCATTAGAGCCCAATATCTCTCAATAGGTCGAAGCTCTGGGCAATTAGGTGGATTCGCTTTTCTTGTAACAATATTGACATTATTGCTTTCATACCACTCCATCGTAGCTGTAGAAGAGTGAGAGGTTGCTAAATCAGGCCAGAACATTACAGTACCCTCATGTTCGCGAATAAATGGCAAAAGACGTTTTTGAAGGCACTCGCTAATATAAATTTTTGAATTGATTGTGCCCTGTGTTACAAAAAAACTGCTTCTCAAACCGCAAGTACATATCGCTTCCCAAACCATATACTGCTTGGCAAATTTGGTAATTTTCTTTTCCTTAAATTTTCTTTGTACTTGCCCCTTCTTCATACAGATATAATATTCATGCCCCGGTAACTGTTTGAAATCTGCCTTAACGTAGGTTTCGTCGTCCATCACGCAACAGTCAAATTTTGTTAGGTATCCTTCATACAAATTTCGAGCTCGTTTTTGAGCAACCAATTGCTTTTCATCGGAACGACCAACATCTCGTACTGAAGTGTTGGGATTCTGCTTAAAAACTTCCTTCACTCTTTTTGCCAAATTTCCTTCTGCACCTGCTTTTCTACTTGAACCTTTTTTTCGTTTAATAGGTACACCCTTTTTGTAATTCCTTCCTACAACCCTTTTAACAGTACTTTCCGATGCTCCAGTGATTTTAGCTATAACTGAATATTTTAATTGTGGAATTTCAAGGTAAGTGGACAAAACCAATTCGCGCACTTTTTCTTGATTGCTAGACATCTTAATAGTTTGAAGTGTTGACATCAAATGTTATACATTTTGTTAATCGTCTGATTATAAAAACAAGTCCTCATTGAGACTAATGCCATAAACAGTTACGTCATAATCTTAAGGAATAAAAGGGTAAATTTTTTACGGGACAGTCCATATTTGTAAGTTAAAAAATTGTCATTTCAGTTTTGAATACACTTTTCAGCAAAGATAACGCCTGTGCCAAAACTTTTTTGATTCACTGTGTGTAATTAATCCCGTTCTATATATACATTAAATTTGGCTATTGCTGAATGTCGTGGATGCAGAGGACCAATTACGAAAAGCAAAAATCGTGGGACAACAAGCATTACATAGACAAAATTTATAATTTTACTTATCCGAAGAAGAAGAGTAATAGTACTGTATGCGCTCGAATCTTACCTCATCTAGTCTCTAGTTAGTGGCTCCCTATAAATTATACTCCCACTTGGCTAAATGAGCACCTGACCCGCTCCTAAAATAATATCACTACACACACCACACTCAACGCATCATCTTTTCATCCCACACTGCACACAACAACTCAACGCATCATCATCTACACCACACCTTTCACACCACACACGAGTACTCCAAACACAATCAACAAAAGGGACTGGCGGACGGCGCCCAACTCTCTTTCTTATTCGATCCGTGCGCTTATACGTGCCAGCCAGTCAGCCATTCTCCCGCATCATCCCGCTTTTAAATCGTTTTCCAACAAGTCGTCGCCAAAACAACGGGTAAGTGCCGCGAGGTTTTTTTTATAACAAAATTTAACACCACTATTTAATAATTTTGTGTATTTGCTTGTGAATATACATATTATTATTAGTACAATCATCGCAGAATTAGTCATGCAAATAAAGCTCATAATTTCATACATTATCAGCAAACTGCAGACAATGCGGCAGCCTTTTATTTCACGGAATTGGTGCAAGAAGAATTTTTTTGCCTATGCATGTGTTAATATACCATGGTACTTTTTATTTAGCATAAGCTAAATTCATATTCAATACTACGTTTGAGATATTTAACTTATATTTCTCTACATCGATTGTAATGCAAATTAAGGAGAAGGCAAGCAAAGCAAAATAGTATCCTTTATGTGCTTACATACATATGTCAGTTAATTAATTGGCCCTAGAGCCACGCATAGACCAGTTTTGGTCCTTTGCGATACCAGCTCGAGTTCAGTTACTGGGTCAATGAGGCGTTGTCTTCCTTTACAATGCCTGCGCTTAATGCGAATTTCAACAGAATCTGTGGAATCACCATGGATATATCTTCCAATGTCTCATACCGAGCGAACCCCAGATGCTTACAGTGTAGTTTTGCCAATGCGAGACAAGTGCTCTTGAAATATATATTTCAAGTAAACCAAGAAAAAATGTTAACTTCGGCTGCACAATTTTTTCGGAGATTATATTATTACCTTAAGCAGTAATCCATGCCAAATTTCGTTAAGATACCACGTCAAATGCGAAAGTTTTCCATACAAGCCTCTGATTCCGATTGTTCGGTTTGTATGGCAGCTACATGCTATAGTGAGCTGTTCTGAACAATTTCTTCCGATATTACATTATTTATATGCACAATAACTCACATCAAATTTCATGAAGATATATTGTCAAATGAGGAAGTTTCCCATGCAAGCACTAGATTCCAATCGTTCAGTAGTAATCGTAGCTATATACTACTTATTATTCTTCGGAGATTAAATTGTTGCTTTAAAAAATAATCTGCACCAAATTTCGTGAATATATCTTGTTAAATGACAAATGAGCAGCTTCTTGAAGAGGAAATGATGTTTGCAAAATTTCAAAACGATATGTTAAAAACTGAGCGACTAGTTCGTATATATATAGACAGACGGGCAGACGAACGGACAGACAGACAGACGGACATGGCTAAATCGACTCAGCTCAACATACTGATCATTTATAATTATACATTCTTTATAGGGTCTCCAACGACAAACTTCGTGACAAACATAATATACCCTGTTCAGGGTATGAATATGCAGACAGAATATACGTAGATACGTAGACGTAGGAATATTATAGAAGTATTCTTACTTGAGTAACCTTTTCCGCTATATATGTATAAGTACATTATATCAATCAAAGGGTGCGCCCGCGACTACTTTTTAGTAGTTCAGTAGCATTTATGTCACGCGTTTATGAACTCATTTATATGCACATTGTATAGCTTATTTCAGCAATTATTGTTTAAGGTTATCTTCAGCAGTTTTAATAACAACAGCAATTATAATCGTTTCTATTCGCACGTTGTCAACAAGAAGTGGCAGTAAATTTTCAGAATAGCGTCTTTATCAGAAAAATGTAATTCATGTAATTATATTTTTCAACTGAATTGCATATTTATTACTAATGTACATAAATGGTGTTATATACGCCTTAATTCTTGTTAGTATGCACGAGGGCAGTTCGTTAATGTCCTAGCCATACCTCTCGATGGTGCCAGAAAAATATATTATATATGATGTTCATGATTTCATGTTGGTATTCGGCAATTAAACTAGCACGAATCATCTTAGATTACTGTCAACGTGTTTGTTTGACGTTAACTAAACACAATCCGATTGTGTTGTTGCGTTTCTTCGTGACGCCCGATGAAACATGGATCCACAGGTGCACACCTGATACAAAACAATAGTCGAATAAGTAGACTGCAACTGACAAACCTGCTGCGGAGAAGATTTGAGCTTACGAAAGGTGTGTGCACGGTTTTTGTTCTGCACAAATTGACTGACGACCAAAAAATGCTTAGAATCCTACATTCGATGGACCGATTATTTGACCAAAAATCAAATTTTAAGCATTAACCATTCCCCGTATTCACCTGATACTGCGCAGTGCGACTTCTTCCTTTTCGGAAAAATGCATTTGTCCATGAAAGGAAAGTGTTATGCAGACGTAGAGCTAAAACACCCGTTCCACATGCTTTTGGACCGTACAAAAAGCTGTATGGAAGCAGGAGGAGAATTTTTAGTAAAATAAATTGATTTTGCCGAAAAAACCATTTGTTCTGTTTTTTTTTTTAAGTACATATTTTGTGTTTTTGAATTGTGGTGTTTAGAAAATGTGTGAAGTAGTATCAGTACCTATGTACTTATTAGAAGCTGTGTTAATAAAAAAACAACCTGATATTAACTTTCTACCCTGCTATGATAACAATGTAAAGGAAAAACAGTTATCCTGACCAAATAAAAGTCTCAGAATAATATGTTACAAATGTAATTAATGAACGGAATGAGTCCTCTAATTATCAATAGAGCGAATATAAGCAGATTTTAAAAAATAATAAATTGGAACACAATAGTTTATTTGTGACGACATACTATATGTCCCTGTATAACTGATAATAAAGTTGCAAAATGATGAAGAGCACAAATAAATTTTGAAAAATTGCAGACCTTCG
Organism: Bactrocera latifrons; assembly: GCF_001853355.1. NCBI lineage: Eukaryota > Metazoa > Arthropoda > Insecta > Diptera > Tephritidae > Bactrocera > Bactrocera latifrons. The sequence continues at coordinate 1,723,666 of NW_017537101.1, read as the reverse complement.
TCCACCCGCTATTGCCGCCCTGCTCGAATTCAATTTCAAAAGGAATCGGTTTAATTAACCCTAAATGCACTAGATTTGCGCTAGATTCTGCAAAATAATTAATTTCAAAATATTCCTGGTATTATCTTGCTTCGTCAGTCCGTAAAGTTTTAATTCACCCTCGGGAGTGTTACGATATTCAATATACACCAGTTTTAATTGGAGAGCTCTCAGAAGAATCTGCTGAGTCAAACAAGAAGGACGTTAAGATGTATCGACTCCATTATACACGAAAGAACTAACGGATCGGTACAAATAAGGACTTGCTAAACCGACTGCTTTTGAGCTTAGATCATTTCATCACCATTCAAAGAATCTATCATGCAAAAGTAAATCAATTTTATTAAAACCATTTTTTTATTTAGTCAAATAATATTCAAAAAATTCCTTTTTTCGTTTATCAAATTTTTAATTTAATTAATTAAAATTTGTTACCATCGGGGGTGCCGGAGTGGGAAACGGCAAAAGGAGATTTTGAAAAGCTTTGGCAAAAATTTTACTTTCGAACATTGCTTTAATGTTTATGTTACTTTCTAAACTCTTCTGAATTTGAATAAAAAACATTTTGAACAGTGAGTTCAAAAAGTGTTTACGTAATGCACATTTTGCTTTCCTTATTGAATTTCATTCAAATATGGCACCACTTCAAGAAATATTTTTTGCTGTTATATGGCATCGGCATTCTAGTTTTCAATGTCCACTACGATTGATTTTCATGTTTATTTAAATTTGAATAAATACCGTTCAAATGTTATTTATTACAAAATAGTTGTCAGCATTTTTTAATAATTTTATTGTGCGAAGAATTTCACATTTACTAAGGTTTGCAACAAATATTAAAGATCGAAAAATTGGTAATTTATCAAACCTGCTCAATTTTAGGCCATGACTAAAAAACTGAACCTCATTTTGCGCAAAGTTTTATATTCGGACTTGCTAGAGGGGCTTTCAGTTAGATCGAAGAACAAAGCGGCTAGGATAAAATTTGCGAAAGAAAACAAAAACTGGACAAGCGAACAGTTCAAACTAGTAATTTGGTCGGACGAAACGAAAATTAATCGTATAAATTCAGATGGACGCATTTGGACATGGTCTGACAAGCGATGCGTTCCTACGGATAGGAATATGCTGCGCATATTTAAATTTGGAGGGGATTCACTTATGGTGTGGGGTTGTTTCTGTGGCGGAAAGGTGGGAAAATTGCGTCGAATTAACGGAAAATAGAGGACTACAGACTATATTAGTATTCTAGTGGATTCACTTATCCCTAGTTTCGGGATTTTTGGATGTGAATCCGGTGATTTGTTAAACATATAAGACAATGACCCTAACCATACCGCCCGTATATCGAAATCTTGGTTGGAAAATAACGGAATTCGGGTGATGGAGTGGCTAGCCCAGTCACGATTGTTAAAAAACTAATTAACTCTATGCCTGACAGTATTAAAGCAGTCAAAAAAGCTAAAGGCGGCCCACAATTTATTATTTGTTGAACTTTAACCGCCACTTTACCTTTAATTTATATGTATTATAGTTACCAGAGATTATTGAATTAATTGCTTGTTCGTCTTAAACAGTTTTTAATGAAATATACTTTACTTCTCGTAAAAAAAAATGTAATCCACGCAGCGGCAATTTCGGTTTGGCGAAAAAGAAAAAATCACGCTCGGCCAAATCTGCGTTTTTGTCTTTAAATTCGGCCACAACGCTGGCTCAATGTAGTGGTATAATCCATGCATTGTTCCTCTAAAATTCCGGCCACTTTCAACAGATGATCTCACGCAAACAACTTATTACGGCCAAATAGAACTCTTTATTGCAACTTCGGAACAAATTCATGATGAACTAAACCACGAATACCGAAAAAATTATGACAATCACCTTGAGTTTTGAGAGGGTTTGGCTTGGGTTTTTTGGTTTCGGCTCATTTTTTCTCTCCATTCCGATGATTTCTTGTCAAAATCATAAGATGATGTCTCATCGGCACTAATAATGTTCTCCATGAAGATGAAATCGAAACTCGCACGATCAAACATGTCCAAAAAGAGCCGTTTACGGTACTCTTTTAGGAAAAAAATCCAACTTTATCGGGACGAGTCAAGCAAGAACGCGCTTTTTACCCAAAATATTCACCTCAATCATTTGAACGGACTCGACAGAGATGTCGAGCTTTCTTTCCCTCTCTCAAACACTTTACAACCTAACGGTTGTAGGTATCACCTAAAACTACTCGAGATAGATTTAATGTTCTATATATAAATGATCAGGATGGCGAGAAAAGTTGAAATCCAGTTGAATGTTTGTCTGTCCGTTCGTCCGTCCAAGATGTAACTTGAGTAACAAGTGAGATTGATGAATCTTGGTACGCAGGTTTCTTAGTACAAAATAAAAAACGCACACAAATCGCCATTAACCGAAAACATATAAAGTGACATAACTAAGAACTAAATTAAGATATAAAGCTGTAATTTGGTTCAGATGACCGCAGTAGCAAGGGATACCGTGGCCCCGACCTCTAACAAGTTTAAAGTACATATCTCCTAAACCACATAAGCTACAACAACCATATTCCCTAAACACGAATATTTTTCAATATTGTGAAAATGGATGAAATCGAATGAAAACATATATCACGGTACTGTTAAAAACTACTTACTGGTGTGAAAATTGGACGATGGGCGTGGCATCGCCCACTTTTTGGTGAAATCCCATATCTCGAGACCCGACTGACCGCTTTTCACAAAATTTGGTATGTTGTATTTTTTCATATTTCTCTATCACGTTGTGAAAATGAGCGAAATCGGACAGTAACCATGCCTACTTTCATATAACATAACTTTAAATTAATTAATATAACGGGATAAAACTTTGCACTAATTAATAATGTCTTTGGTGTGTCTTTAGCGAATCATCAAAAGTTATTTAAATCCGAATAAGTACCGAATATTTAAAACCCGGTACCTATAGCTGACTTTTAATCGAAAATGTCGGTCAATGTGTGATATATATAACTGAAATTGAGGCATAACCCTTCCCTTATAATGGTATGTTTGTATGTCAAAACCGAGTTGAATCGCACCAATACTTCCTTTACCCCCATATACTTAATACAAATATTTTCGAACTACCGGGTGACTATACCGCTTATATCGGCCAATATGTGAGTTATCTCAGTGGAAATAAGAGATCGTGTTCTGCACATAACTTACACTGTTGTGCCAAAAATAGTTAAATTTGAGCAAAAACTTGGCCTAGCCCCATATAACTACTATCAGGATTTTCGAACATCCGACTTATTTTACGTAAAGTTGATTGGTTTTACACCTCAAAGTATTTCCCCGGCTTTCAATTTTTGCAAGTTTCTAGAATATGAAATTTTCGCTTGCACCCGAACTTAAGCCTTCCTTACTTGTTTGATTTATTTTCAACGTCTACCTCGACTGTTTTAATGGTAGGTTCGTAAGCCAAGGTAGCAGCTTTGCCAAAATAACTATACGAATAATTAATTTGTAGACGGTGGCTGTGGTTTCTTAGTGGCCTTGGACTGAGTGCGTCTTGGTGTTAATGAATTCATGGAAATTATACGCTGGTCTTGCTTAAACTCAGTAATTTAATTCACTAAGAAAACTGGTGTAATTCCATGGCTTCCATGGCATGCAAAAACAAAAAACAAAAGCTAAACAACTGCACACCACAACAAAGAAATCATGAATTCTCCAACATAGTCTACTGAATTGCCACGCTCTTTATGGAGTTTGTGTGTACTCGTAAATGGTCCGAACTCTAATAACTTCATTCAAGGGTAATTTGTATTGAAATGCTTTTTAGCGCTATTTGTTAACAACAGCGCATAATTTTAGAACATTTTATTATATTATAATTTTCTTTAATAAAATGAATATTTAGAAAAGTCCGAGGATTTTTTCTAACAATTGAAGCTCAATCTTAACAACCGTGTCTAGCGAGTGTTTGAGTTTCTCAATCGCTGTTCGATTTGTTTACAATATGAAATTCCGAAAACTTTTGCAATACAAATAAGTGGTGCAAAACGATAGACTAATACAAAGAAAAGGAAATTGGGTGTGAATGCGTAAAGTCAAAAAATGTTTTGCATTAATTTTCTTAAGGACTGTGTGCCGACGAAGACCTCTTTGTACATTGTTGTTAGTGCACAAATCAGCAACAAATCYTATTGATAGCATTGTGCCAGAGAAGGGAACTAATATAACGGACAGAGGAATGCAAAAGTAACATTAACTGATTTGGAAAATAAAAGCGCCACTTAAAAGAAGTAATTCAAAGTCCAACTGAATGACGAAGAAGGCTAAGCCTTTAAACTTCAATAAACGCGTAAATAACAAGAAAAGAACATGCAACAAGTAAGGAAGACCTATGTTTGGGTGCAACCGAACATATTGTACTCTTACACGAATCAAAGCCAGGGACCTTAGGTGGGAAAACTTCATCTAGAGGAACGGAATCCAAGCAATTATATATATACTGTCTACATATATAACACCTAACCTACCTTGACCGACAAGTTCGGCATAAGGTTTGTTAGAAAAACGAAAATCTTTATAAGTAGTATATGGGAGTGAGGTAGTATCGACTCGATCTTTTCTATTTTCACCAATACCACATACTAAAAAACCAATCATATAGATTAAAGCCAGAAGGATGCTCGAAATCCTGATACTAGTTATATAGGGGATAAATCAAATTTCCTTAAATTTACCTACTCTAGGCAGAAAGACTCACTCTCTCGTTTTCATAATATTTATATTATATACTAGAGGACCCGTCTACACTGCACTGTAGCTGATACATAGATAACACTACTACTACCATCTATATGATTTCTATTAGTTGCATTATACCAATTAGTTAATGCGATATAGCATTTCTGTGAAGCAACTTGTGTTAGCTTACAAAAAAATTGATCATAAATTTTTTTTTAACATTTTGAATAAAGCATTGCTTTTTTGGGGATAATATTGTTGAATTTGGGCTCAGGGGAATCCAACGTTGGAAACAGGCGAAATGAGAGAAGTAGGTGCCTCGCAAGTTCATAATCCAACAAAAACAACGAATAACTGATTAGGGGAAGTGTTTGAGTGCTCTCGAATTGGAATAAAGCCGAATTTTTGCGTCGGTGACAGAAATATAGCTCCACCATTTCCCCACTGGAGTCCAATCGACAGTCATTCTAGTGGACTGCATATGAAGAAACGGTTCTCAGGCGTGGAAAGGTGAAAAAGACGGTTGGAAAGGGATGCACGTGGTATAATACATACTCTTCTATTCCAAATACTTAGCAATTTTATTATTTTTGAGGAAGAATCTGTTTAAAATTGTTCGCATATATTCAACTGATTTCTGCAAACAAGAATTTTGAACAAATGCTTATGATTTAATATAATAATTTTGGAATTTATGGTTATATTGGATTCTAACATATTATTCTATGTCCTTACCCTGGTTCTAAGCTACTCGCCATCAATTTCCAAATTCCATCAATATTATCAATTTTTATTCAAGTTCAGCTTTCCCGAACGGATGGACGACAGACTGTCAGGCACCCGGTATTCAGCTTCTCTCGTCATTCTGATCATTTATATATATACATATACTAGGGGATCCGGTCACGCGTTGTGTACATTTTATACTATTTTCCACATAATAAACTATTCAATACAGTGAAAATTTCTTTTACGAAAACGTTTTTGTCGGTATAAGAATCCAGTGGATTGTACTTGAGGCTTAGTTTTGAATATGTTCATACAAATAAATGTCAAAGGAAAAAGTAACGAGTTTAAGGCTATTTTCTTAGTTAGATTAACAACAACTGTCAGCTCTAGTTCAAAAAAGGTTCATTACCGAAAGGAGGAACCTTAGTTAAGTTTACTAGAAGCTAACTGACAAATGACTGCTAACCAAATATTGAGAAAATGGACCTAAACATTTGGGATTTTACCGAAAATTATAATTACAGTTGAACTTTCCTAACTCGAATCGCCATAATCCACAAAACAATTCGAGTTATGGTAGGAAATTTGTATGCAAAATGACTTCTACTGCTAATTTAAAAGTTCGAGTATGGAAGTTCAACCGTATTATATTTTTTTTTTGTTTGTTTTGGGATGGTGAATACATGCAGTGAAATTTCCAATAAACCGATACTGACGAACCAGCCTTTCTGTGGAGTTATTAGAGTAGTCCGCTTAATAGAGCATCCATTTAATACATCTTTCACTGGTTTTCTTATTTATGAATTGTTTTGACTATCCTATCTTCTAAGATGCTTCCAACTGGAGAAAGTGTGCGCATGGACAAACAACGTGACACGTAATTTTTTATATAAATATAACCTTATATCTAACTCGATTAAGTGACACTGGCAACCATTAGTTGAACAAAATTATTACACTCTGTAGAAACATGTTGCAAGTGTATAAAAAACATTAACTTCGGCTGCAATGAAGCTATAAAACGCAACGGAAAACTTTTTGCTAATTCTTTCTAGCCAAGTTGTTTGACAAATACCTAAACAACCGTTAAAATGGATTAAGGTAACTAACTTAATGTAGAAACAAAATTTTTTACTAAGAACTTTTTCTCGATTTTGGTCAGTAATTTGAATGACAGCGATGTTCTAAAATACTCTGACCTGAATGATTTGTTTGGCCTTGGACAGTAATTTCAAGCCAAAATTCGTGAGGATATCTTGCCGATTATAAAAATTTTGCTTACCGGTGTTCTCCGGCGATCTTTGGGGAGGTAATAAACTTTTTGGCAAACTTAATATACACTGTTTAGGGTATTATTAAAAGCAAGTAAGAAAGCGGTAAGTTTGGTTGGAATCAAATATGCTTTCCACGGTGCATGATAGTATTATAAATAGACTTTTAAGCTGAGTAAAGAATTTACGATTTTGGAGGATGAATTCATGTGTAGAAGTTCACGCAAGTAAGGAAAGTTCTCTGATCGCCATTCACTTGGGAGTGGCAAGAAACGATTCTTTTACACGACTTCAGGTCTTTGACCAAGTATCCTCTGGGAAGCCTAAGAACATCCGTTTGAAGGCGAAATATCCCCTACATAGGTTTGGGACCCGCCAGTTAAAAAATCCGCCGCCAATGCAAGGAAGCAACAAGCCTCGGATAAGTGACCACCCTTTTGATGACGAAAATGGCAAACGAATTAAGGAGTATGATTTGAGGGCATGCACCTGGAATGTCTGGTCCCGACATTCCGTCGCCGAGTACTATCATTCACCCCGGTGAATGAACGTCTAGCCACAATCCGCATCAAAGCGAGGTTCTTCAACATATCGCTGATTTGCGCCCAC
>NW_017537101.1:1670327-1715829 GCF_001853355.1 Bactrocera latifrons | reverse complement strand
CCCGCCTGAAGAACAACAAAGCGGAGGGGGCCGATGGATTGCCGGCCGAGCTATTCAAACACGGCGGCGAAGAGCTGATAAGGAGCATGCATCAGCTTCTTTGTAAAATATGGTCAGACGAAAGCATGCGCAACGATTGGAATTTAAGTGTGCTACGCCCAATCCGTAAAAAAGGAGACCCACCAATCTGCGCCAACTACCGTGGGATAAGCCTCCTCAATATCGCATATAAGGTTCTATCGAGCGTATTGTGTGAAAGATTAAAGAACACCGTCAACAAACTGGAAAATCAACAACCGACCAGATATTCACCATGCGCCAAATCTTGGAAAAGACCCGTGAAAGGAGAATCGATACTCACCATCTCTTCGCCGATTTCAAAGCTGCTTTCGACAGCACGAAAAGGAGCTGCCTTTATGCCGCGATGTCTGAATTTGATATCCCTGCAAAACTTATACGGCTGTGTAAGCTGACTTTGAGCAGCACCAAAAGCACCATCAGAATCGGGAAGGACAAGGCGACTCCCTATCGTGCGACTTCTTCAACCTGCTTGTGGAGAAAATAATTCGAGCTGCAGACCTAAATAGAGAAGGTACAATCTTCTATAAGAGTGTACAGCTGCTGGCGTATGCCGGCGATATTCATATCATCAGCCTCAACACCGGCGCCGTTAGTTCTGCTTTCTCCAGACTGGACAATTCGGACAAGTAAGCAAAACAAATTGGTCTGCCATTGAACGAGGACAAGACTAAATATCTCCTGTCATCAAACAAACAGTCGCCCCACTCGCAACTAGGCTCTCACGTCACTCTTGACAGTCATAACTTTGAAGTCGTAGATAATTTCCATAACCACCAACAATGTCAGCCTGGAAATCCAACACAGGTTAAATCTTGCCAGCAGTTGCTACTTCGGACTGAGTAGGCAATTGAGAAGCAAAGTCCTCTCTCGACAAACAAAAACCGAACTCTATAAGTCACTCATAATTCCCGTCCTGCTATATGGTGCAGAGGCTTGGACGATGTCAACAGCTGCTGAGTCGACATTGCGAGTTTTCGAGAGAAAAGTTCTGCGAAAGATTTATGGTCCTTTGCGCGTTGGCCACGGCGAAGAGGTATGCAACGATAAGAAGAGGGGAATTCTGAATTTTACATTCCTTGAAGCTTAGCTATACTTTCAAACTTTTCCGCTCATAACAATCTCTACGAATGTTCGAATGTTATGTGTTTTTACCAGTACTTGATTCCGATTGTTCTGTTTGTGTTGCAACTATATGCTATATTGGTCAGATATCGCGCGTTGCAACAATTGAGCAGCTTGTGTGCAACATTTCAGACCGATATCTTAAAAACTGAGGAACTAGTTCGTATATATACAGACAGACAGACGGACATGGATAAATCGACATAGTTCATAATGTACATATGTATATATTTAAAAAGGAGTCCGACATCAGGGTATTAAAACGGTATGCCTATGTATATAGTAAATGTTCCATTTTTGGCTTCATTCTCTGCGAGACTTGTTCCCGTTTCCACGAAAATCTGGTCTACATAATGACAGCAGAAGCGATGCGAGTTTTACTGAAACTATATTTTTGTTAACAAAAATAATGGGATGATTGAGTTCAGGAGTGTTTACCATGCTTTACGCCAAACGAAAACACTAAAAGTGGTTTAATGACTTCCATACAATGAACATATGTACCCAAGACAATGAATTGAACATTCAAGAGAGACCGGACGAAATATCAAAACTTCTAAAAATAATTGAAGAAAAACCCTTTTTGTATTTCTACTCAAACTTCAACTTTTTATTATTATTATTTTTTTTTTTGGTATACTTATACAAATAAATATTTACCATTTTGGTCGACCACATTTTACTATTTTTCTGCTATAGACATCAGTGTAAATCGAAATTTCGAAATTTCCAGAACGGAAGCGTCTCCGTAAACTTCTCAAATTTCATTGGTGGCTTGCGTGGCATTTTCCCAGTTTTTATGCAAAAATTTTAAAAAGTAGCGAATTTCTTCTTTATTTTCACACATTCTTGAACAGTTGCAACTTTTTTCAACTTCCCCGAATTTAATTAATTAATTTTTTTTTTTATAGCAGTGTCATGAAGTTTAAAAACTCACCTTTCCAATGCTATATGATATGACACAATGTGATAGGTGGCACTGGAGATAGACGACTGCAACCATATCTATTGACAAAATACGAAAAGTTCCAATATATTGTAATTTGGCTGAACAAGTGTTTTTGGGGACTAGCACTAACTGACCAACTGTGGCGAAATAATTTAAAAGTGGCGAATTGGGCTAGGAAGACGAGCACGTCCGGTACGGAAAGTTTAAAGTTGAAAGTTCAACTTGAATGCCACATAAAGAAATAGTTTTTGCATCGCATTGTGACTGATGTAGGAAAATATAAATGCCCTAAATTTGCGACTAAACACAAGGCACTTACATTATGTAAATGCTCAGCCGCATGTTGCAAGACCAAGTTATCAAAAAACGGCGTGATTCATTACTCGTCGTCAAGTTCAAATTGATTCAGTTCTTTTGGGACGGAATCCACAAATTGACAAAAAGCGATGAAAATTTGTATGTTTAATCCGCCCCGATGACAACTGAAATCGAAATTGCCGAAGAAAAATGTGTGTTTTTGTAACCAATTCAAAATATTCAGTTTTTCAAGTTATTTTCGAATTAAATTTAGTCACTCTTGGTTTATCGTTGCCCGAATATGGTTATCTGTAGTACTAGATTCCAGCATAAGAAGATTCATCAAGCTACCTGGCTGTCTCCGGATCGAAAAACCACCAACCAGATGAATATCAGATTGAAGACAGATCCGTTGTCAAATTGTTCAAAAATATAGAATTAAAGAGGTTAAGTATTTGTAATACCGGAATAAACTTCCGGTAGCATGTCAAGCAATAACTCAATTACATTTCGCCATTTATTTTTCTGATCTTTCATATTTATATTTAAATTTTTGTTAACTTTCCACAACTGTTTGTGAATACCGAAGTCCCATATAATTTTTCGCATAAAACCAACTGATGGAATCGTGTATGCATACTTAAGTGTACTGGAGTTAAGAGTTCAGCTGATGATATTGAATATTTTATGCTCCAATTTATTTCTATGATAAGGTGCGCACACATGAGCTTCGAATTAAAATATGGCACCATCTTCTCAACGGAAGTCGTTCACAGCAACAGTAAAGCCGGCGCTTGGGCGAAGTGTCGGTGCTTGGCGAAATCATCAAGTACACTTATAAAAATAGCTTTAAATCACAGAATTATATTTACGAAAGTAGGGAGAAAAGTGCCCGCTGTGTTGACAGTACACAAATCTCAAATGCTCATTCAGTAGAGCGGAAGTCAAACGGCGTCAAAATTACTCAAATGTTGTGAAAATAATTGAAAAAGTAAATAAAATAAAACAAGGTGTGGGTGAAAATGTACTATTACTTTATTAGTACACCATTTCCACATAACAGCATTGAAAGGTGTTCGAGGTCGCTGCGCTCGCATATTGACTTCTTTGTTATTGAACTTCTTTTACAGCCGTCACAGTAAAATGAATAATGATGTGGACAAATTTCATCAAGTGGTGGGCAACGTATAAATTTAAGGCTCCTACATGCGCCCCCCGCAGTGTTTCTGAACAAAGAGCAATTTGTATTGTTCTCATTTTGTCCAATTTGAACAAATGCATTGACTTAAATTTTTTCAATGCACAAAATGTTAATACGGCAAGAAGTGAGTACTTATTACGGAACTATTGTATGTTTCCCTTTTCTTATAGCCAAATTAATTTAGCACCGTACGATTATAATTGACTGTGCTTTCGTTCTTTCGTTTAGCCGGCACTGTTCTACTGGTTTCATTTATTCTTCAGAAAGTTCTGAATATATACCTTATAAATTTTTAATTCCACTTTTCCTATATAATCGTTCCCTATATTTTACTTGTTTGCATATGCATAGGTATTTCACTGATACAGGGATGATTTTCATCAATGCGTTAAATATACCAAATTTATTTATAAACCAAATAGATAATGAAGGGTGTTTACATGACATTCAACGCTTTTGTTTATATTCGCTCCTCGAAAAAGAAAGTCACAAATAATTTTGCTATTCTTTATATTCATAATGTATTCTTAAATTCAACAAACATTTGTTTTGGAAGTGTTCCATATGTGCATACATGTATAATACATATTTTTTTTTATTATTATTTTTATAGTAGGTGGAAGCATTGATAGCCGGAGTGCGGGACTTTAATCCGCTAAACCTAACCTACTCCCACCTCATGACGCTCTCACTTCATGGGAGAGAAAGAAAAGTTTAAGTCTTCTATACTGCACGGACTGACTGACGCCTAATCTGTTCTAATTGTCCTAATTTTGTCATAATATGATTTGCCGCTTCGCTGACAGCTTTGCGTTTTACAGAGGACTCGCACATAAGTGCTGTAAAATTTTCCACCGTGATACTACCTACCTCCAAGGGCGGTTTTCAGCTTTTCCCTTATACTTGAAAACCGAGGGGAATAAAAGAGCACATGTTCAGAGTCTTCTATAGGCTTTGTACACGTTGGACAGTATGGACTAAAGTCATGGCGATATTTGAAAAGGTAGCTTCTGAGTATTTGGGTAAGATGGAAATAAAGTTCCCCATGTTGTCTACCTATCCACGAATGTATGTCCGAAATCAGTCGGTAGGTCCACCGTCCTTTGCATGAAGTTTTCCACCGTTACTGCCACATTGCAATGCTCTTACTTCGCTCTTCTCTTTTTGGTGTGGTAGACGTCTCTGATAAGTTATAAGTATATCGTGCGAATTCGTCTTCCTGGATGTCAATCGGTGCCATACTGGCTAATACCAGCAGCGTCACTTGAAATGGTTCGGAAAGCACTTATCACGCATATTGCTGAAAGCCTATGCACTGTGTTAATTGGTTCAGCATATGATTTATGTCTAGCGCCTCTATCCATATTGGAGCCGCATACAGCATAACTGAAATTATTACCTTAGCTATTAAACATCGTCGGCTGAAACGCATACATCCTTTATTTTCTGAGTGCCCTCGTCCGTCTCGAATAGCAATCTCCTATTTCGAAAGTAACTCATTATAATATTTATCAGATAATGAGGAGCATGTATATCGTGTAGAGCTTTTATTATATTTGAACGCATATATTACATCTAGGGTTATTAGCGCGCAGTATTTTTTTGTATCACCTTTCCATCTTTTTCCACTTATTGCACATTTCGCAGTATCAACTACTTCTCTTAGTGCGTCAATTGTGGACCTCTTTTTTATAAAGCCGTATTGTCTCTCTGATAATCCGCCGGCTTTTTGAGTTGCTTACTCCAAGCGGTTTCTTACAATGCTTTCAGACACTTTCCCAATCATGTCGAGCATGCAAAGAGGTCGATATGATGAAGGTGCTTCTGGCCGCTTTTTTGGCTTTGGGAGAAGAACCAGACGCTGTATCTTCCACGGATCGGGGAACGCCTCTTCTAATATACACGATATGTGCATGTTAACAAATAAGCTGGTTCTTAGAGTTATGTCTTCTTAAACAGCTTTATTTGGTATACCATCTGTCCCGGGCGCCTTAGAGTTTTTGACTTTTTTCGCAATAGCGAAAATTCGTCTTCTGTGACTAATAGGAGTGGCCCCGCACCTTAATTTTGTTTAATATAGGAAAATGAGGCATGTGCCGGGAATAACGCTTCGACAACATTTTTCATAAAGGATGCGTTTTTAGGTTTCTGCGACTTATTTTTAAATTTCGACATACAAATTTTGTACGCTGTTCCCCAGGGGTATATGTTCGCTTCTTCACAGAGATTTTCGAAACAGGATCTCTTACTACGGATAATGGCTGACCTCAGGATATTTTTTTGACATTAAATTGATTCTCTGAGGCTGATTTCGTTATCACCTCCCTGGATGCCTTTGCCGCACTCCAGACGCTCACAAAAACGTCAGTATCAAATTCTTTTTGAAGCCAACTGGGTTTCCGATAGATATTTCTCCGGCAGAATTCCGTTTCCTAGGAGAACGAAACTTCTGCAATTATAGCCATATGGTCGCTATTTGTATACATGTCTGACACCTCCCATTTAGTATGCCTGCTAAGCGCATCGTTTGCAAACAATAGGTCTATTATTGATCCTCTATTTCCCTTTTGAAAGGTATTTTGTGTGCCACTGTTTAAAATCATAAGGTTTGTTTGACTCAGAAATTCTAGAGTGAGGCGACCACGAGGGTTTGTAATTCTGCTACCCCAAGCAGTAGACCATGCGTTAAAATCTCCCGCTATTATTATTATCGATTTTCTTCTGATTTCTAGAGACAACTCCAGGAGGAAATCTTCAAATTCACTAATTGTTGCACTAGGACGAGCATGTACATATGTGTCTTGGACTTTCTGCATTAGGGAATTCCATGCGTTCACCAGCTAAATTATCACATTCCACAGATGAGATATCATGCCAATCTGGCTCGCACGTAACTAAAACATTTATTCATCACCTTACACTCACAATCACATATTTGCGTATGCGAAACTGACTGTGAGCAAACTGCATTGGGTTATTTATCGCAAAATTTATCATGTCCTGACAACCGACAGCAGCCCGGCGGACTACTTAGTCGAGCGCCAACAAAAAGCCTGATTTGTCTTCGAAGCAATTAATTGATCTATTAATTTTTGCACAGACGCAGTTGCTTATAGATACGCTTGTATATACAGACATATTGACTACAGATTTGCTAAAGGCAACAGCCTGCCTGAAGCCGTTCATTTATTTGGGCAAATAGCGCTGGGAACGAAAGTAATTTTGCATAAATTGATATACTTATATTCCGACATACATACGTACTGTATAGTATATATGCAGATAAACGCGTACTTGTGGCGATACGCCTAAGTCAAAGACTGCACGAGCCTGCTCCAAATTATCTGTTTACATAGCTGATTCTTGCGGCGCTTAAAAGCAGACTTCATATATATAAATTTAGTCACGAGTTGTTAATTCTGTTGCCGCAAAATTGAATGCAACGACACATACATATTTGTCATTTTCATCAAAAATCATTCAGCGCGCAGCTAATTTATCGGATGTTAAGACGCAGTTACTGAAACGTTGCTAATTCGACCACATGAGACTCTTTATTATATTCGAAAGCATGTCAGCTGAAATCATGAAGATGAAGAAAACCGAAATTTGCATATTATGATAATTATTGATGTCCGTTTGAATGTGCATTTATATCATTTCAACTTTTCTGTGGTGCATATTAATTTCGAAGGAGTTACTACGCTGATGGTAATTGAGTGAAAGAAACAGTGACATTCATTTCATTATTAAACTTAGGCCTGTACGAGATTTACGATGACATTGACGTAGTTCAGCGAATTAAGAGACAACGGCTACGCTGGCTATGACATGTCGCCCCAGTGGAAGAGATCGAAGAGAGTGGCGCCAGGGGAAAGAAAGAACGACTGGCACGTTGTTGTTAATTCGGCTATAACCGCGTAAGCGGTGTCTACGCCATTCAAGAAGACGAGTTGTGCTATTTGGAGTCTAAGTAACATACAAATAAATACAGATTGCAATTAATTAGAAAAAGTGTTTCACAATTAGGTATACTTATATAAATAAATAGTAAATAACAGTAACCTACAAATCACTAAACATCTCGCAAATTTCTTACTCCCACGCAGGTGTTTAAGCCGAAACCAAATAAACAAATTTGGCAAATAAACTCTTTCACAATTCAGCAGAAACGCCACATATTTCACAGAGTAGCTAATTAAGGCTTGTGGCATGCTGGCGTGGACACATATATACGCAAATGTATGTTTATGACTATTATTGATGTATGCTTACGAGGTTTGTTCAAAAAGTACCGCGAATTTTGTATTTCTTACGAAAGTGTTTAGTTAGTCATGAATATCTATGTTTTCTCTTTTTCTGCCAATCCTCAAAACAGTTAAAAAAGTAGTTTTATGATCTCGCTTAGCTTCTCCTTCAATGGATCAATCGCAGTGAGGTGTTGTCCTTTTATGGGCCTCTTCAGTTTTGGGAACAACAAAGTCAATATTGATGATGATTAATATGATGTTTTTAGCAAAAAGGTCATATGTTTTCGACCCTCTGGGAACATTTGTTTTTGTCTAAGGTAGGTTTACCAAATACCACAGTGAACATTCATGTAGGTATAGCGCAATTATTTTTGTTTTACACGCAAATTTTTATACAGATTTTTTGATAAATTTCTTTACAATAAGCAAAAATCGAAAACGAATCAAAACTCGTTCAAGCAAGCAAGCTCCCAAGAATTAACTAAACACTAAAAATGGTCAAACTGGTTCGCATACCTTAAGGATGTGTAAGGAATATACACCAATTAAACGCAACAAAAATAGACTGTAAAATTAAAAAAAAAAAGTATTGCTACCCGCGAAAGACCGAGCACAGATCTAACAATATTTCGGAAAGTAATAGGACTGAGTCGATTTAAAGAAAATTTATTGAACCAATCGTTACAATTCTTTAAAAATTTGCAAAGCTCCTTCTGCGTCGATGCAGCGCTGCCAGCGCGATTTCAGTGAAGGCGTCAAGGAAGGCATTCCCTAGAGTAGCCTTGAGAGCTGAGTTGCGTGCTGCTTTGATCCTCTCTGTCGACTCGAAATTCCTCTTTGTCTCGGTCTGTGGTTACGGTACTCAAGAATTGTGGGTCACTTTCACACATGTTAAAATTTTCTTCGCACACTTCCATTCGCCGCAATTTCTGGTCGTCAGTGAGCACTGCTAGCGCCATCTTCGCGCACACCTTGCGCATGTTCAAGTGGTCTGTTACAATGTCATAAGCCACAAATTTTGATAATTTAACATCTGGACAATAAAACGAATACTTAGTCGACGGTCTGAGTTCAAACCTTTG
Source organism: Bactrocera latifrons (assembly GCF_001853355.1). Classification (NCBI taxonomy): domain Eukaryota; kingdom Metazoa; phylum Arthropoda; class Insecta; order Diptera; family Tephritidae; genus Bactrocera; species Bactrocera latifrons. The sequence goes on along the minus strand of NW_017537101.1, from coordinate 1,706,847 downwards.
CGCACGAGAGTCACATTGTCGATGTTTGTCGAAGTCGCAAGTATCCCAGCCTGATCTTCCCGGCCATCGAAACACACCACTTCTGGTTAAGCTTGCTTGATCATATGGTATCAAACGTTTCTGTCGCAGATTTGCCCAGATTCACACAGACTTTATTTGCGTTCTTCTACTCTAACGGCTTGCACAAAAATATTTGTCCTGTCCCTCCAGGTGCTCCGAGACAACTGACCAGCCGCTCGTTCGTTAGATAGGAACGCTCTCTACCAAATCTAGTCAATGCGCACACGCTCCGAAGCACAGTCGCAGCGGAATAAAATCAGTCATATTACTCTCCACGTCAACCCTGTGTATATATCGGCTTAAATCTATAGTAAGAGTGCAATTATTGAAAGAGACTACGAATAAGAATGCAGGTAGACCACGCTTGTTACTGGATATTCGATTTTTTTTAAGTAGACCACTCTATCTATTTTCTGAGTGTAAAATAAAGTAAAGAATATACGAGGTGAGTTAAAAACAATAAAGGGAATTTTTGTTTTAATATTCTGGCAACATGTTGCTGCAAAGTATACTAGTTTTGTTCACTTAACGGTTATTTTATTACTTACCAATAATCGAGTTAGATATAGGGTTGCATATACTATTACTCTGTGCCCAAAAATAAGGTGGTATTGTATTTATTTTGAAAATTCTTTATTTATTCTTCCAAATCAATTTCATCCGCTTCAAAGTAATCCCCACTAGATGTAGTACATTATGCCAACGAATTTTCCAATCTTCGAAACACTGGTTGTAGTCACACTCCGGATGGCCTCCAGTTCCGTCCTCGCTGCGGCTTGAATCTGCTCTATCGTAAAAAACAAAAAAACGGTGTCCCCGGAGCGGTCTTTTGAGCTTGGTGAACAGCCAGAAGTCGCACGGCGCCAGATCAAGTGAATACGGTGATTGCGGAACGCTATAGTTTGAGTTTTTGGCAAAATGATTATTTAATGAAAATTCTTTGCTCAACAAATATCGACATCGCAAAAAACGAAAAACTCATTTTTAGCAGCTCAAAAAACGACACGTATCTCAAACACTAATGAAATACCAACCTAAAAAAAAATAGTTCTCCAAATCCTTCGACACGCGCAGTTTAAATTCAAATGTCACCTTATTTTTTGGACACAGGCTATACAGCTGCTGCTGATAAGTACAACGATAAATATTTGGTGTACCGTTATTTATATTCCTAGAAGTCTTGCATTGTTTGCGCTACTCTATTTACTACCAAATTCGCTCAGTTTTGCAGTTGTGAGGTTAAAGTTGTTTTAAATTTGTTCCCAAATAGTAAATGCGCTTCGATATAGAAAGTGAATTATGTGCGACAGTTGTTTAAAAATTAAAATTCCTCAAGGTGTTAATTTTTTTTAATAATATTACTGATTTATATTAAGCGTGAGTTTCAAAGTTGCGGTTTAAAATATATTAAAACTAATTATTCAAGTTGTTTAATGAGAAAGGCGGCAGCTGTTCACCTGCCTAATTGGTTACATTTTTGACCTTTGTCAGTCTGGAAAGACGTTGAAAAAATATTGAATCAGTTCAAAAATATTGTATTCAATGCTCTTAAGCATATAAAGAATTTCAAAATTATTTCCAATATTACACGCAAAGAAAAAATCTTAAAAACTTCAATAGAAATAGACCGCTGAATTACTACCATCGCCCGAAGAGACCCAAAATAGAGTTCCACATACATTCTACATAAAACTCATAATGAATATAATGTCCAAATATCCAAGAAAACAATTTTCCGGTGTTTGGTCGTATCTGGACTTCACGGCAGGAAAGCACACAGGCACCCTCTTCTGGCTAAAATTCGTAGAAACAACGCGAAGACTTTGACAACGCTTATTGGTCTAGGACAACAAATTAATGTAGGTATGTCGTTTGGAACGATGTAACAAGAACTAATCGCTTAGGTCCTGATGTTCGAAGGTATCCTTGCTATGTTCCACACATAGTTGAGTATGGTGGAGAATCAATCATGATGTGGGGATGTTTTATGTTGTTGATCCACTCCATAAGATTGATGGGGTTTTAAACAAGGAGAAATACGTCGACATCCCAAAAAATGTCATTTTGCCATTGGCTGAGAAAAATTTTCCTGTTATAAGGAAGATAACAATTCAAAGCATACGTCTAAGTTGACACGAAAGTTTTTTAATGAAACTTCTATCAATGTTTTGGAATGGGAATCGTCCAGCCCAGACTTAAACCCTATAGAACATCTCTGGGTGATGTTAGAAGAGCCGTATGCACCAAAAATACCCCAAATATGGATGTTCTTTGTGACGAAATCAGAAGCCATGGCAAGCCATACCATTGGTGCGCTGTCAAAGTCTTATAACGTAAATTCGGAATTGATGTGAAGCAATATTAACGTAAAAGAGATGACCAACAAAATACTAACTGAAAGTAAGGAAGTTTTTGTTATATCATTATTTTTTGTTGATATAATACTTTCATTTCTAATTAGTTGTCGCACTCAAATCGATGATTCCACATGTTTTTGTTAAAATCTTCAAAACAAAAACGAATTTTAAACAACATTTTTACTATTAGAGTTTAAGTTTAACATAGCTTTTAATAAAATAAGTGAAAATACAAAACTCAAGATCGATGTCGTTTCTAATAAGCTCTTCAACAGCTGTATAAATTGATTGTGAAAAAAGTCTTGCGGTATTTTCGCTAGTTGGCGCTGACAGCGCGTAGTTCTTGTCGCATCGGGTCATGCTATACGTTTTTGGAAAGCTCATTTCACGCGCTAACACGTGTTTGATTTATTGTAATTTCTTTTAAGTCGTTCGTGAGTTATAGCGTCGCAAACATGGAGCAAAATAAAGAGAAAATACGGCAGATTTTACAGTACTACTACGATAAAGGCAAAAACGCATCTCAAGCCGCCAATAAAATTTGTGCCGTTTATGGACCCGATACAGTTTCCATTTCCACCGCACAACGATGGTTTCAATGTTTTCGTTCTGGTGTAGAGTTGTTCGAAGATGCGCTAGGCTCCGGAAGGCCTATCGTCGAAAATTGCGATAAAATCGCTGAATTGGTCGAAAGAGACCGGCATAGTAGCAGCCGTAGCATCGATCAAGAGCTGGGCATGAGTCATCAAAATAACATTTTATGAACAATTGAAAATTCTATAAAAATACCGCAAGACTTTTTTGACAAACTAATATATTAAGTGGGCGTTTCCACTGTTAGTTATTTCCACACTTGTTTATAGTAATTTGAGTATAACAAGCGAATATTACTTTCGGAATTGTATATAATATATCCTTCAGCTTCAATAGTATTTTTCTTACACACGTATTCACGTTGTTATGGAGCTGTGGAATCGCATGGTGTATTTCTATGTGCAATGTAGGCACTATATTTCCTTGTTTAAGCAAATTAGTTTATCTATTTCCAAATACATACACGCAAATATGAAGCTTTGCATAAAACGCTACTGCAGTTGCTTAAGGTTGTTGCTGTATTTGTGGCTTGTTACTGTTGGCATTGCGTGCATACATAGCCCGAATATGGGTTGAGCTGTTGGCAATGCGCGTATAACATCGTTGGCGCTGAAATGTTCGCAACACGAAACTAAACCACCACGGGAGCTTAAGCGGTGACTAATACCACACACCTACATATGTCCGTAGCATCCACACGTGCGCTGCAGCGCTGGTGGCAATGTCAGTTCCTCGCTTGGCTGCACAATTGACGCTGATGACGTCCGTGCTGATGACGATGCTGCTGTTGATGTCAACCGCGCTTACTGTAAAATTCCGTACATGCACGTTAAAGTCATCTCCTTTCTATTCGAAGCCCGTTGGTGGAGCTCGGTAGCATGCAACTACTATTCGCCGCAACTTGGCTGATTTTTACGGCGGCTATTAAATTTACAGTAGATAAGAAGGATAGTTTATGTAATGGCTACACGGAAGACAGCAACTTTCATATTGAATTTATAATACACATATACATATACAAGTATGTATGAGTTTCAGTGGGGTAAATATTAACGACCTTAGTTTGAGCTTCATTTTGAAGTGTTTTTAATTAAAATTGGGAATTCGACCATAAACGCGTTCACAGTATAAAGTACAAGACCACTGCACTTACTACACTCATACAGCATACTAGGAAAGCAATTTCAGATTTTCCATGCAAATACTTCCTTGATTAGCGAGCTAAATCTAGAATTCACACCCACCCGTAATCACTAATTCTTCGAAGTAACGTTAACAGACTTTCAACTGTTTCATTCTTCGAATTCTAAGTTCACGGTTCGGCAAACGTTAATCTTAAAATAGGAGATTTTCAGAAAACATTTCATTTAATCAGTTCCATTTCTCATTATTTTTTGACTTACTTGTACATAGTAAAATGAAAAATTATATTATTTAAATTACCTAATATTATGAAAACAGACTGTTTATAACCTTATAAGTTAAAATCGATTCGGACCACTTTCCTTGCTTCAACCAAGATCCGCACCCATCTCTGTGCAGCAAAAAACGCACGTCAAGAAACACCAGGAAGGTTCAAGTCTCTGTTCTCTGAGAGCACTCGTCAACAACTCGGTATAAGGGAGCTGTGAGGTTCGAACAGCAATTACCCGTCTGAAGAACAACAAAGCGATGAATTGCCGGCAGAGATTTTCAACTGTGGCGGCAAAGGACTGATAGGAGCATGCATAAGCTACCTTGTTTGATGGTCAGCCGATTGAAATGTGCTCTGCCCAATCTACAAAAAATAAAGAGAAACCCCACAATCTGCACCAACTACCGTGAGTAGTTCGAGTTCTATCGAGCGTACTGTGAGAAGGATTAAAGCAGAACCGTCAAAAAACTGATTAGACCTTATCACTGTGGCTTTAGGCCTGAAAAATCAACAACTAACCAGATATTCATCATACGCCAAATCTGGGACCTTTGAAAAGAGAATCGACACACACCATCTTTTGTTGATTTCAAAGCCGCTTTTGACAGCACGAAAAGGCGTGCCTTTATGTCGCCATGTCTGAATTTGGTATACCCGCAAAACTAATACGGCTGTGTAAACTGACGTTAAGCAACACCAAAAGCTCTGTCAGGATCGGAAAGGACCTCTCCGAGCCGTTCGATATCAAACGAGGTTTCAGACAAGGCGACTCCCTATTGTGTGACTTCTTCAATCTGCTGCTGCAGAAAATAATTCGAGTTGCAGAGTTTAATCGAACAGGTGCAATCTTCTATAAAAGCTATGCAAATGGGTCTGGTAGTTGTGCCTGCCGGGGAAGCAGAGAAAGACCTCCACTCCGTTAGAATCACCAGGTAGCGAAGGATCTGGCTGCACTTGGAATCTCCAATTGGCGCCAAACAACGAAAAGGAAGATTGGCGAGCTGCTGTAAACTCGTACTTACATATTTCTAAACGTAAAAAGAATGAAGATGAAATGGGTCAGAAGAAAATTTATTACAAACAAAAGAATCTTAAACATAATATGACTTTTTTAAATTAGATATTTACAGATTGCTAAAAATATTGCACGTTAACTAATTGCAATCCCAATGCCTCCAGCTTGCTTGTTAGCCAACTCTGCATGCTACTATTGAAGAATGCACCCAATTACTGCAGGTCAATGCAAAATATGTATTTGCATACTTAAAATGGATGACATTCAGAGCAAACACTTGGCAAAGAAATTGCTTACGCATACTCAGCGAATACATGCATACCTACTTATCTGTATGTATGTATATATTTTTTTGAAATGTGACATTTTTTATTTCAATAAACTTCAGGCCACTTAGCAGATACCCAGAAGCAAATGCAGGCCATCACATGCATTTAAGTGAGTTCGGGTAAGCGAGCACCTGAGAATTGCACGCCCGTTTTCTAACGCTGTAAATGCCACTTTAGCACTTTTAGCCGCTTTGGCTGCTGTTATCGCACTTCGTTTGCATTCTCTTTTATTCGCTGGCTTTGGTCAGCTTTGGAAAGTTGCCAGCTCACCATTGCATGGCTAATGTGATTAGAACGCATACTAAAGCAGTTTGCAACCAACTATTTGCAACACTGTAACCAACATATTGCATAAAACGGTTGTTAAACCAGCCAGCCGGGCGCCGAGTTGTTAGTTAGACGACGGGCTTTTCAAGCCATCAACGTAACATCTGCTCGGCTGCTGTTTGCTGGCTGTTAAGTGCAGCAGTTACTATAATTTAATGAAATATTTAATTACATTTGCGCGTTGATATGAAATTAGCACAATTACCGTTATGACAGGCTAAATGCTGTGGATACCGGTAAAAATCGTTATGGAAAATGTACGCGCTGGCAAACAGGAAACGACTAATTAACGGTGTTGTTGATAATTCGCAGTCGCACCGTTCATCCCAAGCAAAGTCTTACTTAGTCTCTTGCACAACAACACTATATGTCAGTGTGTAAGTGCAGACAAAAATATATTTTTATGTAAAATATTTCGTTTTTCACAGTGGAGAGCACATGGCGTATGAGTAACATATGAGATAAGCTTTATGAACTGGATTAATGAATCAGAAAAAATTTTGAAATTATAATTTAATGCTAATGGAAAAATGTATTAATTTAAAAGTTCTGATATAATAACATAGTTCTCCTTATAGCAAATATCCAACATGTTGATGATAGAAATATGCTCAAATTTTTAAAATAATTATAATTGAGGTTTCATATAGTCTGATAAAGTTGTAACGAACGGAATGCATAGCATTGAGAATTGTAAGTGCGTAAACTCCTTTCTGTATGAAATCCAACAAACAATTTTTTTACACAAGTGTAAACATTTATGATTTTACGATGCGTTATGGCCAGTTGTGAGCCCCCTAATTAAGTATATTCCCTCACTTTCATAGAACATTCCCCGTGCGCAGAGAATTTATAATATCAAAATGTAATATAATTATTATTGAAGCTATTTTTTTTAGTTTGTCTACGAAGCACTTGTTTTTCTAAACATAAACTAATCGAGTTTCGTGTTTAAAGGAGCATATTGGAAGGTAATTAAGTAAGTTTGGATGGTTCGAAAGGGCTCAATTTTATTATATCGTATACGAGATATTCAAAGGTTAACAAGAGTTTATAAATTACATAACACTAACTGAAATAAGCTCGCTTAACAGATTTTGTTACACTTTCCACTGTCAGCTACACTCCCGTGTTCTCATATACCGCAACCGAGGTCTTGAAAAGTTATAGTCCGAGTGTTTTTATATGACAGATTTTATTCATTTATATATATGAAAATTAACGTGGAGAGAAAAAATCAAACAAAATAGTTAATGGAAGTATTCCGCATAACAAAGCAAGATTTATATAGCAACGATACATTTTTTGATTGTTCTGAAGAAAAAGGGCTTGGTCTTTTATATCGGCAAAACGTTTCGTCATACGGTGGTTGCGGAACGATATGGGTTGAGTTTTTGGCGAAATGCTCACGAAATACGAGGGCAGTATGGGATGGTGCATTATCGTGGTGTAAAAACCAAAAATTGTCTTTCCATAATTCCGGCCTTTTTAGGCGGTTAGCGTTACACAAACGACGCATAACGTTCCAATAATATTCCTTGTTGACTCTTTGACCGGTTGGAAGGAATTCATAATGCACAACAACACGATAATCGAAGAAAACATGACCTTGATTTTTGAGCGTCTTTGGCGCGATTTTTTTGGTCTCGGCTCTCTTTTGGCACGATATTCGCTTGATTGATCGGTTGTTTCGGGGTCATAGATCCAAGTCTCATCGCCAGTTATAATGCGTTTCATGACACCCTGGTAGTCGGAAATCATCGTTTCATCATTAATTTAACACATTTAATTTAACCAACCTTCTTCATCTCCCTGAACTTAACATAAAGCTATAATGGCAGTGCATTTGGAAGAATTCCATAATCTCATATTTATTTATAAAGTCGATTTCCTTTTTCCCAAAAATTTCAATGTTTGCGGTACCAATCGAGATTTGAGGGCTTGAGGCCCAAAACATCCTTCAAAATGGTATTGGCTGAACCTTTCAATATGCCAACTTTATCAGCAAGGTCTCTATTTGTTTATCGACGGCTTTTCAACACCAAATCTTTGATTTGTTGAAGGTGAGCTCGTCGGTTGAGGTTGATGGTCGCCCTGGACGCTCTTCGTCTTCGACGAGTTCACGGCCGGCTTGGAACTCACTATACCAGTTGTAAACATTTTTTTTTTAGACATAGCCTCTTCACCAAAGGCTTTCTGCACCATCCTCAACGTATCCGCAGCAGAAAATTGATTCCGTAAACAAAATTTAATGCAAATTCTTTGCTCAACAAATTTCGACATTGCAAAAAACGAAAAACTMACTTTTACCAGCTCACAAAACGACACGTATCTCAAACACTAATGAATATTTTGACATAAATGTGACTGACAGTACTACCAACCTAAAAAAATAATAATTTTCCAAATCCTTCGACGGGCGCAGTTTAAATTCAAATGCCACCTTATTTTTTGGACACATGAGTTTCCTTAAGACTCTAACCATCTGTTTACTTTCATGCCGTATGAACCCACATATCTAATAATCTGCCTACGGTCCAACTACATCTAAATAATACGTTAGATGACTTTAATGACAACTCACGTGAATCTTTCCACCTAAATAGGGTTCAGATAACCGCAACCAATATCCATGATGACCTATTGACACTCACACCTTAAAATGAAAACTTATTTCTCAGGGCTTGCTCGACCAATTTCATCCAGCTTTGATACATAACATTATCTTAACATTATCATATTATTGTGTGCAAATGGACGAAATCGTTTCACAACTTAGCCTATTTTCCACATAAATAAATTTTAAATTTTCTCTGAATATTTCACTGTCCTTTAAGGGTGACACCATGCCATCTTATGGCCAAAAGTTTCAAAATCCGAGCTCCAAGATACTGAATACATGTTTTCTTTCAACAGTTTGCCTGTATGTCAAAAACTGGTTTAATTTCGGGCAGGAAGTATTGACCCCACATATGGTAGCTCTTCTAACAATTTTTGAACTTCCGATTGACTTCCGAGTARTTTTAAAGTAAGTAAGTTCTAAAATATACCTGAACAATGCAATGAGCCCAGACCTTTCTCTGCCTCCAATATAATGATATACTACTTTCTAGCTGACTTTAATTCGTTAATGTGGGTCAATGCATGTTATATTTAAAAGTTGTCATAAACCTATTGTGGTTTAAGCCCGAATATGAATGAAAATGTGCTAGACCATGATCTACGCACCTTGTTCACATTGAAATTATTTTCGTTTATTTAACTTTTTTCTCATGCACCCAAAATAGTAAACTTAGTCTCTTTGGTTGAGATTATATAAAATATAAAGTGGTGGTCTTATTATTCGAAACGACTCTGCAGAATATAATTTTAATTGAGATTAACAATGTAACCCATTTTATTTGAGTTTTACATAAAAGACATCATCAACTTTGAACCTATTTTTAAGAAAATGAGGTCATATGATTAGAGACAATAGTAACAACATAAGTATATTTATTAAAATTGAACAAAATGGATTAAATTCTTAACACTTTGATGAATAACCATTATTTTCAACAACATCGTCCAGTCATCGAGGTACACTTTGATTTAAATGTTGATTTGCTCTGATATGCTGTTCCAACTTTGTTTAACCATTTGAAACAGTTCGTCATTATTTTGCAGTTTTTTTTCCTTAAGATCGTGTTCTACAATTGTCCTTAGGTTTTCAATTGGATTTAAGTTAGTACTTTGTGGAGACCATCACAGAACATGGCCAGCTCATCACTATCCTTGAAGTATGTTTTGGGTCATTGTCATGTTGGAAAATGTAAAAACCATAACATATCTGGCACCGTATTTTACTGTTTTCACAGTGTACCTAGATTTGCGTTATATTTGGAGCACGCCTTACATATATTTTTCTATCACATTGGATAAACTGAACTTGGATTCCTTAGTCCGGAGTACTATATTACAGTATTGGGGATCTTCTTTGAGGTTTCTTTTACAAATCTTAATCGCTTATTAATATTTTATTTTTGCTACAAGGGCTTTTTTATCGCAAGGAACTCACGAAGGCACGACTTCCTTCCTTCTTATCGACCGAACTGAGCTTGTTCATTAATTTTATGCCCCGCTACGTCATGAACGGGTTGTTTTTGCTCGCACATTTTACTTTGCACAAATTATGCTGTTTTCTGCTGAAGTGAGTTTTCGAGGTCTGGGCTTCCTGTAGGGGTTTCAAGGTCCTTGTTTTTTTTTTATACAAATGAATAGGTCCAGATACCATTTATTGGCGCAAGCCAAGCCTTCTTCCGATAGTACTTTAAAATTAACTCCGTCTTTTTTGAAGTACATGACTCGGCCGAATGCCGAATATTCACTCAGTTTATCGTTTACATTCGGCAAGTAATTCGTTTCGCTATATATACATATATATCGATGAGAAGCCGCAAGCAACTTAGTATAAATCTTAAACAGAATTAAGGTTTAATGCCCATCAAACTGGCTGAGATCAATACATAGTAGCAATTTTTTAACGTTACGCGGAGTGAAAATAAAATGATTCATGGCGCTGTGTATACCAGCTAGCCCAACTATTTTCCATCATTTGTTGACTGTTCGTGCCATCGAATAAAAAATGATACGAAAATAGAAACTGAATAGTTGATGTGGTCACACATTTGATTGATAGTAGCCGGTTCAAAACACAAACCCTTTGAAATCATCAGTCACAAATACATCGATTTTCTCCACTCCCCTTAAAGCAGGATTTTCATATAAATTCTACACTCTCTCATAGATTGAACTGCAAGGCACACAACGGTGACTGCTCAACTGCGTTTAACAAATTTTTTCCTGCATCACTTCTGTGAAATTGCCTGACACTAACTCAAGTTCACAATTGATAGATGAAAGCGACATTTTTGACCATAGAAACACCTACTGTATGTGTGTTGAAAGTATTCCTTTTATATACGCTTGATTGGTAAACTCTCCGCATAAGCACATTGACCATTTGATTCTGTGAAAAATGATCTGAAAGCGAACGGCGTTTACATGACAAATATGAAAAATGTATGTATGTATGTATGCTTTAACGCACACTGGCGTGACTAGGTTGCACTGGTCATTACAAGGCATCACAAAATGCGTAGCTTCTCTGAATGTTTACTTATTACGAATTTTGTGATGCTTTGTGATTAAATACTCGGAGTGATATAGATTTTATAAGCTACGCACTTAGCACATAAATATTTACATAAGGATAATTTGTTTACTTAGTTTGGCCTCTATTTTGTGAAACTTGGTACCGCTTTGTTTCTCTTCCCTAATATCAAGTTGCACTATGGAGGAGAGCTCGGCAAATTTCACATAAAAATTGAATGCACACTTTGAGATAAGAAAAGGTTGCACTAATTTTTGGTAATACTTAAAATGTATTGGTTCTTACATAAATGTATACTGCTTATACGAAGTATACACCATTTTTAGGTGCCTTGCAAAATTTTGTCCAGGCCATATGAGCACCCAAGGGAATGAACGCGCACGTCCACTACAAAGAGACTATTGCGGACGAAAATATTAATAAAACCCAAATTTAGATTATCAAAAATTGTTACTTATAAAGCGAACGTGTTTGATACAATTCTAGTTTATATGTACGACAGCTTTGTACAAAGGATATTTTTTGCGTCGATACTTGATAAGGGATAAAACATGGCTCAGGGCCTAATCGTCGTCAATAAGTCGTCAGAGTGGCATATTTGAGAGAACATTACATTGCATTGTATAATATACAGTTATATTTCGACTCTATCTTATCTCTAAAATGACAATAACAAACTTTGTTGACAAAAACCCTGATGTTGAAGTACATGTAAAATTTTTAGAAAAATGGAAGTGAAATCTATTGAATAGAAAGGGGAGATCTAATGGTTTTAGACTACTAACGTTATCATTGTTCTTCAATTGATATAGATAACTACTACTAAATTCTATAGCTCCCTTTACAGCAGGTATTTTATTGTCACAATGGAAGAGGTCAAATCAAACATAACACGGTGCAACCACTATAGTCCGAAGAACTTTATTTCGGAAGACTTGAATAACTTTAAAATTTTAATCATCCGAGCTCTCCCAAATTTGAATACATACGACCAGATCGGTCTGAGTATTGCCTCATATACTAGTAGCTTGTATCGATCAGCGCTTTAGGTACCGTATCGTTTTGTTCTGTTCTGTTGTGATTCCCAAGGGCGCAGAGGATTGAATTTGCCAGCGGTAAGGCGTGCCTGTCGTAAGAAGCGATTAAAATTCGAGATTTCAGCGTAGTCTTGACAGAAATAGGGCTATTATACTCAGCTTAAACTGTTATTATAGACTTGAATGAGATTTCTTCTAATGAAAAGGCATTTGAGTTCAAGCGACAAATGTCACCAGTCATTGAGAATTTAAAATTTAGTTCAATGTGGAGTTGCATTGCGGCTAGGTGCCGACGGGCTCAGCACGGCAGAGATTTTGGGTAGGCTTCAGCTAATGTGGAAAAGGTGCACCTTCCACTCCATCAAAATAAGGATAATGAGTTTTTAAGCACCGTAGGGTAAGGACGTCGTCACCTCAGCCTCAGTAAAAACACAGCAACTGTTGTTCTGTTATGTTCCTTCTTCGTAAAACTTTATTTTAACCGCAAAGGAGTTAGTTCGAACATCATATATCGCATTGATAAGTTTAGCCTTCGGCTTTAGTCAGCGTCCATTCTGTGGTACCTGTGCGATTTCGAATGAAAATATACGTACGCAGTTTTTAAGCTGGTGAGCGGTTTTAGAGCAGTCAATTGCATTTTTAGTTTCCTAGTGACGGCAGTATAATTGCTAAACGATGCCTGCAGTGCAGTGCCATCCACAAAGGTAGAGTTAAACATTGGGAGGTCAGCCGTGTAGAGAATGTACGGCAAGGATGCAAGAACGCTGCCTCGAAGTACATTAGCGCATATGGGTTTCAGATTCGACTAATCATCACGCTCCTGACAAATGTACGTAGAACGACGGATTATGCAACTATGACTTCAGCTGAAAGTAGTAAGGCACAACCAGTTTTCCCTTTAATTTAAAATGAATTTTTCAAAAATGTTGTCCTCCTATAAATTGTTGTTTATTTCTTAGTAAACACAAAAATTATTCGCATTGAGTTTCTTGTGCTTCCAAGCAAAACAGTATTTGTGTAATACTTAATTCCTTTCCTCTGAAACTGAAGTGCTGTAGACTCTAATCGTAACCTGTCAAGAATCAAGCTTTATCCGGCAATATTCTTTTCTTTTCGGTCGTTTCCTTTCTATCCTTTTGCTTTTGTAAGTTGAAATTTTTTCAGCTTTTGTTTTGCTTTCAAATAACGGTTGCTGCACCTGCATATCTGAGTCGGTATTCAAATTCGACCCTTTGGCAAATCAGTGAAAATTTATAAGGAAAGCAAAATGGAAGGAAATATTTTCAGTCGCTTCATTGTTGGAGGGCTTAAAATTGCTCATGTCTAACTTGCATTCTTGCATTTCTTTATGTTGAAATAACTGTATATATATGTACATATGGACTTACATTTTTAATATGTAAGAGTTTTTAATGAATTTTAAATGAATGGCAGCAATGTTTCGAGATGACAATGCAAGAGGGTCTCAATTGATTAAGAATTTAAAAAGGGTTAATCTTGGCAGGAGGATGACAAGGCAATTTGAAGTGATTTATGTAAATAGTGTTATATTTATGTATGAATTTTTACCTTAAATACCCGTGATTAACATTTTCGTTTACATAATCAAAATCACATTTTTTTTCTACTATATTTTAATACAAAAATTAGATATTATTTGGTCACTTTTAAGGTGTTTCAAGACGAAAATGAGTAGGTGTTAATAAAATCTACTTTTCCAGAAATCAAATGTCTGCAAAAATTTAATGTTGAAAAGTTTAATATTTAGTATTTAAAATTTACTTTTACTTTTATTTTGCTAGTAGTTGAAAGTTGCTTGATTATAAGTTTGTGTGTAATTGAAGTCGTCAATTCAATTAAAGCTATCTCCCGCCTATCTGTATCTGTTCTAATGGCGCCTAATGAGCAGATTCAAAAGATTAAAATGATGTTGCTTGAATAAATTACTATTTTATTGCAAATACCATTATTACTTCAAACATATTTCCAAGAACATAGACTTAAGTAGGCACGCATTGGTTATACTCACTCGTTACTTATACGCCGAGGCGACACAATCGCAGCGTTCAGCACTGGTAAATTTCTCCTTTAATTCGGTTTTACTTGCAATGGCTTTCGGTCACGTTCGACTTGCAAGTAGTAGCAATTTATGTCGTAAATTAATAAACTTAATTACGCTTATAATTTAGCACTAAGCGGTTGATGATAACAACTGCTTACTTAGTAGTTACAATGTCATTAAGAAATGATCCAGCTGGATTGAAGCTAACTACACTGCCACTCATAGAAACTTAGTCTGAATAAGAGAGTAGGACAAATAACTACGCAGATGTGAAATAGTAGAATTTAAGCAATTTTATGTATAAATCCGAGAGCTAATGATAATGTTTGTGATAGAAAAGGTACCACCTACAGAACTTGAAACGAAAATCAAACATCATAATTTGTTTGCCATGTACAGGGTACATTTAGTTGGTTATGATGTTTGTAACTTTTAAAAGAAGATGTCAGCAACCCTGACGAGCTGAATCTATGTGGCCTTGACCTTCTGTCTGTATACTACTGTGGGCAAAAACTCTTTAATTTTAATTGCGAGTGAAAACCCATTCGTCGACACATATTTTTCTACTTTGTTATGACTGTCAGTGCCCAATTTCTGGTGCCAAAACGTTGAGAACGTTTCAAATGGCATTCGGTGATAGTTGTTCATCGTGAGCAAGTGTTTTCGATTGGTATAAAACATTGATATTAAAAGAAGCTCGAAAAAGCTTAAACAGAATTAAGGTTTTATGCCCACCAAACTGGCTGAGATCGATACATAGTAGCAATTTTTTAACGTTACGCGGAGTGAAAATAAAATGATTCATGGCGCTGTGTATACCAGCTAGCCCGTTGACGACGAACCACGTTCAGGACGACCGTCAACCTCAACTGATGTTCAACATGTCAATAAAGTAAAAGCATTGCTGCTTAAAAATCGACAATTAACAGTCAGAGATCTTATTGTCAATGATAGAATATCGGAAGGATCATTAGGGCCTGAGAAAAGTGAAAACACGTCTTATTCCAAAATCACTAACTTTTTTCGAAAACCAGCGTCTGTGCAACACAGCTTTCCGATTGTCAGGATGACATGAGGCGTATTATTACTGTCGAGTCGTGGATTTATGTGGTATGACCTGGAAATAGACGATACATAGACACAATATCGTAGCAAAAGTGAGCCGAAAAAACCACGTCAAAGCAGGTCGAAAATCAACGTTATGTTGACAGGTTTCCTCGATTGAGCGAAGATATTCCTAAGAAATGGGCCGACAACTCTTGGTTTTTGCACCACGATAATGCACTGTTGTATACCGCATTGATTCATGGTAAGTTTTTCGCCAAATTTTCAGCCAATATGGTGCCTCAACCAACGTACTCGTCTGATTTAGCTCCGTTTTGAGCCAATTGAAGATATTAATCGTGAATCGCTAAGCACATTGGAGGCTTTTGCGGAAACTCACTTTAACAACTTTTTCGAGGATTGGAAAAAACGTTGGCACCATTGTGTTGGAGCCAAAGAGAATTACTTGGAGGCAGACGACATAGATTTTAAAGATTAAATTAAGCATTTTAAAATTATAAAAAACGTCCCACTATATTTTGCTCATAGGAGTATACGCAAATCAGTTCCTCAGCTTTTGAGTTATTGATCTGAAATTTTGCATCCGCTCTTTCCTCAACATGAAGCTGCTTATTTGTTCGGAACGACCGATATCGGACCCATACATAACATATCTGCCCTACAAAGAGCTTTTGTAGAAAACTTTTACGTTTGATAAAATATCTTCAAGAAACTTGCGATGGGTTATTGAGAATAACGATGTAATCTATGAAGAAATTATTCAGATCGGTTTACTATAGCATATACTACCTGCCCAAAAAGTGGCATTTTCTTCTTTGAGATAGCAAGGCTAGCTCGAAACCACCAATGGACTCATATCTCTTCTCTTTAGCACTGAAGCGACTACTTTCCTTCATCTGCTGCCACCTAGTTTGCAACGCATTTATACGGACGACATGTTTCAGTCGTGTAGCCTTACTTAACCACATTAACGAACGATGAAAGCAATCACTGCAGTGACACTGAATTGTAATTTCGGAAATTGCGCTTTGATTAGCTCATATCATCATGCCAGAATTCATCGGCCATTGCATGCTCGATTATGAACTTGCACTTGTCGCTTATGCACAATTTTACAGTACTCTCTAGCGTTTTAAATTCGAAAATCAGTCGCAAAGTTTTTTTTTTTTTTTTTCGGAGTATAATAAATTTGTTGTTGCACAAAAATGAATTGTCACTTTAAATTTTAACTTACATCTTATTCGAAAGCTATTCATTTGCCATATTGAAAGGTAAATCTTGATGACAATCTCTAACTGACAAAGGGCAGCCACAGAATTTATTTTCGATAACGAAAATTTTTGCTGATAATGACTCACAAATTTATATCGTATTTTGTAGTCCGTTATTTTCGTTCAAAAGGATTTCAGATGGACTTTTGGCAGTACTCCTCCTAGTCGATGTACCATTATGAGATTGATAAATATATTTCCTGAATCTGGAAGTACCGCAAGAAGAACGTACCATTGAGATCCATATGATTGTGTTGGTTGCAGCAAGTTTGAGCGACAGTACACGTAGCCAGACCGAACAATTTGACGTATCCCAAAAACGCGTATGTATATATGCAGCCTTGTTAGTCGGAAGTTAATAATATTAAAAATGTGTTGCGCATATAGTACATGTTGTCACGTTGAATAGCACCAGAGGACGAAGTATTCATAAAAAGTTAATCATGACTCAAAGAAAACTTCCGTATAGCACAGCGATGCAGGCACATTGTTGCTCCTAAAACTATTATCATATTCAATGTACGTGCCAATGGAAGGAATCGAATGGTTATAATTGAAACCGAAAGAAAATGTACTGTTAAGGCAGAAGTTAGTTAGCCAAGCTTATAAGCGTTTACTCCACAGATTCTGGCAAAATCAACTCCACTGGTATTTGACTAAATTTGTGCCACAAATGTAGGCAGACTCACTTTATATGCAGCACTGTGATCCTTGGCTAAACAAAAATTTAGTTCGTGCATTTGCTCCCACACGACAGACACAACTAACACATTATTGTACTTACATACAAACATATAAGCCTATTAGCATAACATACAAGTACAGCATATCATCGTATATCTATTTTGGATAGACAAGCCAAGCTAAATCAATAGTAAATAAATATGGAAGGGTCCTGGGAAAATTAAATATTAGATATTCTCCTCTTTTTCAATCATCAATACTTAGACCGATTTCAAACCAAGTTATATAGACGGTTTAATTATCTCCACAAGCCATAATTTTGTGAATGGTGCATCGATCTTACAACTGACAGAATTGAACGAACTGTTAAAATCGAATGTTGAACTTCTTTCTTCATACAATTTTATTGAAGTATCCAGACAAGCTTTTGTATTGAAGTCAACAAGAGAGTCGAGCTCAAACAAAAAGAGCCGAAAAGAACTATTGTAAAGAAACGAGAACATGTATAATTTGGATTTTCATAATAGCAGTGTCATTTAATTTAAGTAACTATATAAAAATTTCAGCAATTAATTACTTTCCCCGAACCTATTTTGTATAGCTAAATATCATAGATGGACCTAACAACAACTATTATCTTTATTAAGAATTCCATAAAAACTCGAAACTTATAGACTGTATGTCGTGTGGGTATAATTAAACAAAATACCTGTACGAACGTTTGTATGCACCACGTAAGTGAGTATAAATTTAGTAGCACTTAACTACCATTTTGTACCGTTTTGTACTTCGAAGATATTTCCTGAGCCCATTAGGCAATTCTGAAGAGTTTAGTTGTGTTATGATGGTACCAACACATAGTTTGTGCCTTTCCATTAGTTATAAACAAATGGTGTGATGGGAAAACATGCTGGGAAATTCATGCGGTAGGGTGTCACATTACTGCGCTCAAGACACATAAGAAAGTGCCCGTTAGAAAAAACTCAGAAGAGCTCCAAATGATATTTATACGAATGCTTTCTTAACTCCGCCATGTAGCTTCAAATAAGTTTATTTTCAGGGTAAACCTTAAAGTTATAACATGGCGTTAAAGACGAACGAAGCACCGACGGAATAAAAGTTAAATATCCTGCTATCGGAAATAATAATTTTTGAAATCAACACTCAGTTTCATTTATGGTAGATATGAATGCTTTCATTTTATTTTCATTAAAAGCGAGAAGAAAAGCATGAAACAATTTCACCTATTTTTAATAAAAATTTTTTGAGTTCTAAGCTAATTTATTAACATCATATTATTAAGGGATAAGAGATAGTCAGAGGTAGAGGGAGAGGTCAGAGGCGCGAATTACACTTTTAAGTATTTTTTTTTATTTTACATTACATCGTGTTATTTTACAAAAGTAATAATATGGCATTAGTATTCTATTAAAAAGCTTGATTTCGACGGCTCAGTGTGTTGAACAGCTTCCTGAGGAATGCAGAATGATGATCTCACAAAATGAGATATTAATATTATAGAATGTGTTGACTTGAAGTCACGAAAATTAAAAAAAAAAAAATTATTTCCAAAGTTGTAATTGTTCCAAAAAAAGGTACTTGCGGTGCCATAAGTCATTCTAGATTCATCTAAAATCAAATGCTCAAATCAGTTTTAAAAATAGATAATCCTGGGCCTGATCGAAGAACTTTTTTTTCAAAATTAACAAAATGGCGGCCTCAGGAAATTTTTTTCTAAATTTTTGCGAAAAAATTAACAGTTAATTGGTCCTAAAAAATCGAAATTTTTGAAAAAATATAAATTCGATCAGGCCCGAGTTTGTTATGTATTCTGAAAGCTGTATAAATTTCATTAAAATCTACTGAGCGATTTTCGAGTTACAGTTGTCACCGGTTCAAAAAATATAGTTTTGAGAAAAGCGCGTTTAAAGTTTCACACTAGCGCTTTGAAGTGCCCGAGCTCTCTTCGTTATTTGTCGAACAACTCAAAAACTAATTATCGGATCGGATCGGATTTTATTGACATCATTATTTTAAAGTCTGAAAAAGCAGTGCATTCGCTAAAAATCACCCCAATATGACCGCTGTTTATTTACGACGCTAAAACTTTGTCCAGCGATTTTACCGTTAAAAACAATGAACAACAAGTTTGCCTGAAATTTTTTGCTTACAATGGAATTTTGTATGAAAATTTTCATGAAAACGTTGTGTTCATTAAATTTATCCAGTTATGGGTGATGCTTGGCTATAATGACTGCACGTAAGGGAGAATATCACTTATTTGATTAAAAATTGCCAGGCACACTATTCTCGCCGCAAACAAAGAAATACGCAAATGCAACAATCATCAATAATTATTTGGTCGCTTTCAATGTAATCCGCTCTAAATACAATACACTTAGGCCAACGATTTTTCTAGTTCTCGAAAAACTTTTCATAGACACTTTTTGGGATGGTCTTCAACTCCTTCAACGAATTTTGTGTTATCTCTTCGATCGGGTTCGACGGATGTTTCTTCGTCTCAAGCTCATAAGCCCATTCTCATCGGCAGTGCGCCCTAGCCCTGGCAGTGCGCCAAATAGACCTGTTTACGGAACTCATTTTGAAAAAATATACACAGATTCAGTTTCCATGAGCAGGTTAAAAGGCCCTGAACGGCTTAAATTTGATTTAGAGTGTATATGCGAAACTGAGAGACTAGAGTTTGTGAGATATCATTCTGCATTCCTCAGGAAGCTGCTCATTTGTAGTAACACACTGAGTCATCAAAATCAAGCTCTTTAATAGAATACTTGACAACTTTGGCAAAAGGTCTTTACAAAACTTTAGAGTTTATTATTGTCCAAGACACATAAAAAATGGTCGACCAAATTTTTTGGATCAGATCGCTATAGCATATACATAGCTGTCAATCATAGTGGCCGATTAAAATAAAAATATTTTCACCAAAAAGTATTTTTTCTTTAATTCGATTTGGAAATTGAAGGTTACCAACGTGGCAAGAACTATCAAATCGTTATTTGTTAGATGCAAACCGGAGGCCGGTTACCTTTTCAGTTTAAGTTCTACAAAGTTATACAAACATCGTATATAGTTGTTAAAGAAATGCAGCTATGAAAGGTTCGAAAGTTTCAGTGCAGTTGAATTTACCATTTTTCTTTCACACTTTGCATTCAAAATTACGTTAGTTGAGAAGAAAATGCAATTGAGGTCTATTTCTAACATTTATACTTGTTCTACCAAATAAGTTGAGTACATACTTTTCGAACAATTTCAATGCTAGACTTTACTTTCGCGTCGTGGTTCTATATCATGGCCTCGATAATCATACTTGTACAATTTAACACCCCTGGACTACTTTTTGTGAGGTTATGTGAAGTCGCTTGTTTATGCATATAAGGTCGAGAGAAGAGACGTCTTGGAAGAGAAAACTCCGGTGCGCTATTTTTAGCATATGGCGTTATTGTTACAAAAATTGCTCGATTTTATCGAGCCTACCGCGGTAGTCAGTTGCCCTAAATCATTTTTAAAGCCTAATGTTCATAACATTAACTTATATTTATTTTATATTTTTATGAAAACCACATGACTGAAAACAACACCCTTTACTTACTGAATTAAGCTCATAACAAAAACACGTTTACCATCAGAATTGTCGTCGTGTCCGTCGGCCTTAATTAACACACAATTAATATCGATTGCCAATTTCTGCTTTCCTCTGCTACCTTTACCGTTTACTCAGTGTACACACACACACACATGCAATTTATTTATCCTTTTAATTTTCTTACGCCGCGGCAGTTGCTGATGTTGAAGCTTTGCTCTATTACAAAAGGATTTTTTCCCACTTGGTATTATGAAATTATTTCGCTTTTTGGCTGCGCATATAATTTCATTATCTCATTGGCTACTCTTTGACACAAAGTTATGACAGTTCGCCGCCGGCTGTGGACGCATTTAAGCCTACGAATTCTACGGTGTCCAGCAAAGTACTTAATATTGCTAAAGTAAATACTTTACGACGCGCAACACACAGGCACGTAGACTTTATTATGGCGACTCAATTGTCCTTACAAAGCTACGAGTGAGATTCCTTAATACATCTTTGTTTCCCATTTGTTGAATCATTTGTTGGGCTTTTTACGACACGACAATGAATGTCTAAGGAACATAACTTGGACATGCTTGTTGCGTGCAAATCGGGATATTTAATATAAAATAATAATATATTGTCCGTCAACCCGCAAATATGTGTCTGCATGACATTCGAAGAATTTAAGAGCGAGCATTTTTAACTAAACATTCAATTTATTCTACACTTTTGGGTAAAATGGAGAACAAAATATAATTGGAACTATTACTTATTACATAAAGCGAAACCTCTTTAAATCCCCTAAACATTTGCATAGTCAAAAAGTAAACAAAAAAAAAAAAACAAAAAAAAACCTATAGAGAGTATAGACAAAATCTCTTGATATATCCTCTTTCTATTATTTATTATTATTTCAACGTTGAAAAGACTGGACCATAGAAGTCTCATCATCCACTGTTAGGTAAACTCTCATAGCTCACAAACCACTCGCTCTGTTTCCTCTAAGTTGTATTCACACTTATGGTATGAAAAAACAATTTTCGATAGATATCGGGAATGGCGCATTTTCAGACAAAAAAACAGAGAAGCCGAAATACGTGAGTACGAAGAGCTTGACAAGCTGGCCGACAGGATTAATGTTCGAAAATTCAACGAAAAGATGCAGCCACTAGAGAAGGTTTAAAGACAGGACAATACTTCTCTAGAGCCCTTAGAGGTGATCTAGTAACCGATGTCCAGAGCAGACTAAAAATATGGAGAGAACACCTCTCCAAACTGCTGAATGACAGTGAAAGCTTATCACCAGAAGAAGATGAAGCCGGTTCCCTAATCGATGTAGATGGAACGCACCTTCCATGGCTCGACAACGACGAAGCTCGTTTAGTAATTACCAGTCTGAAGAACAAAAAAAGCGACGGGAGCCGACAATATGCGCCAACTAGCGTGGGGTAAGCCTCCTCACCATCACTTATAACGTTCTATCGAGTGTGCTGTGTGAAGGATTAAGCCCCACCGTAGACAAAACAAACTGATTGGACCTCACCAGTGGGGCTTTAGACCTGCCAAATCAACAACCGACCAGATATTCACCATGCGCCAAATCTTGGAAAAAACCCGTGAAAATAAGGGCGACGCACACCACATTTTCGTCGATTTCATAGCCGCTTTTGACAGCACGAAAAGGCGTGTCTGCATAACTAATACGGCTGTGTAAACTGACGTTGAGCAACACCAAAAGCTCCATCAGAATCGGGACGAACCTCTCCGAGCCGTTCGCTACCAAACGAGGTTTCAGACAAGGCGATTCCCTATCGTGCGACTCTTCAATCTGCTGCTGGAGAAAATAATTCGAGCTTAAGAACTTAATCGGCAGGTACAATCTTTTAAAATAGTGTACAGCTGCTGGCGTATGCCGATGATATTGCTATCATTGGCCTCAACATCCGCACCGTTAACGCTATAATTTTTCCAGACCATACAAGAAAGCGAAGAAAGTGGATATGGTAGTGAGAGAGGGCAGTATGAAATATTTTCTGTGATCAAACAGTCTGCACTTTCACGATTAGGCCTCCACGTCACGTTGAGGGTCATAACTTGGAAGTCGTAGATAATTTCGTCGACCTTAGAACCGGTATTAACACCAACAACTATGTTAACCTCGAAATCCAACGAGAAATAAAGTCCTCTCTCGACGAACAAAGACCGAACTCTATAAGGTACTCATTATTCCCGTCGTGATAAATGGGGCAGAGATATGGACGATCGCAATAGATCCCAGATACTGCAACGAGGTCCTGGAAAAGAAATTTGGACATAGAAATATCTGGGGAAAAATTATTTTCGAGTCAAATTAATGGTCTAGCACAATATCGAAATATATGGAAGAGTCTCATTGCGACTCTTAGCTCCGCCGTTGAAACATTCTTCTTCTTCTGTATTGACGTAGACACCGCTTATGCGATTATAGCCGAGCTAACAACAGCGTCAGTCATTTCTCCTGTTAGCTAGCGCCTAGCGAAGTTTCTCCACCTGGTCTTTGCAACGGTGTGCAGGCCTTCCTCTTCCTCTGCTTTCCCCGGCGGGTACTGCCTCGAATACTTTCAGAGCTAGAGTGTATTCGTCCATTCGGACAACATGAGCAAGCCAGCGTAGTCTTTTAATTCGCTGAATTATGTCAATGTCGTCGTATATCTCATACAACTCATCGTTCTATTGAATGCGATATTCGCCGTGACCAACGCGCAAATAACCATAAATCTCACAAATTATCTCTACGCCCCAACGTCGACTCATCAAATGTATTCATCGTCCAAGCCTCTGTACTATGTAGCAGGACGGTAATTATGAATGACTTATAGAGTTTGGTTTTTGTTCATTGAGAGAGGACTTTACATTTCAATTGCCTACTCAGTCCGAAGTAACACCTGTTGGCAAGAGAGAGATACGAAATTATCTACGACTTCAAAGTTATGACTGTCAACAGTGACGTGTGAGCCTAGTCGCGAGTGCGACGACTGTTTGTTTGATGACAGGAGATATTTCGTCTTATCCTCGCTCACTGCCAAACCCATTTGCTTTGTTTCTTTATCCAGTCTGGAGGAAGCAGAACTAACGGCGCGGGTGTTGAGGTCGATAATGTCAATATCATCGGTACACGGTAGCAGATGTACACTCTTATAAAAGATTGTACCTTCCCCATTGAGTTCCGCAGCTCGAATGATTTGCTCCAGCAGCAGGTTGAAGAAGTCGCACGAAGAGGTGGTGTGTGTCTATTCTCATTTCACGGGTCTTTTCCAAAATTTAGCGCATGGTAAATATCTCGGTCGGTTGTTGATATGCCAGGTCTAAAGCCACATTGATAAGGTCCAATCAGTTTGTTGTCGGTATTCTTTAATCTTTCACACAGCACACTCGATAGAACCTTATACGCGATGGTGAGGAGGCTTATCGCACGGTAGTTGCTGCAGACTGTGTGGTCTCCTTTTTTGTGGATTGGGCATAGCACACTTAAATTCCAATCGTTGCGCATGCTTTCGTCCGACCATATTTTACAAAGAAGCTGATGCATTCTCCTTAACAGCTCTTCGCCGCCGTGTTTGAATAGCTCGGCCGGCAATCCATCGGCCCCCGCCGCTTTGTTGTTCTTCAGGCGAGCAATTGCTATTCGAACTTCTTCCTGGTCGGGCAATGGAACGTCTGCTCCATAGTTGTCGATTGGGGAATAGGGTTCGCCTGCTGTTTTTTTGCATTTTCCGAAAACCAATAGTCTCAGTTGCTGATGTACGTAAGAAGTTTGAAATGCCGCCTCACAGTTCGCTTATACGAGTGCTCTCAGAGAGCAGGAGTGCAAGTCGAGTGAAAAATCGTTCGGCTGTCTGTTGTGATTGCGGTAGCTGGACGGCGAACGTTCTTTGTGTTTGTTGACGTGCGTTTTTTGCTGCACAGAGACAAGTGAACACTGGAGACGTGTCCGTCTATCATATCATGATCGACCTGATTGGTGGTTTTTCGATCCGGAGACAGCCAGGTAGCTTGATATATCTTCTTATGCTGGAATCTAGTACTACAGATAACCATATTTCGGGCCCCGGCGAAGTCGATCAGCCTCAACCCATTTGGGGATGTTTCCTCGTGGAGGCTGAATTTACTGACCGACCTTCCTTGCCCACCCTGGCGTTAAAGTCGCCAAGCAGGATTTTGACATCATGACGGGGCAGAAGGCATCTTTGCTCACATCGTAATTCTCTTCCGTCGGAGCGTGGGCGCAAACCAGCAATATGTTGAAGAACATCATTTTGATGCGGATTTGGGCCAGACGTTCATCCACACGAGTGAATGATAGTACTCGGCGATGGTATGTCTCTCCCACGGTGCCACGAATCCCACATCAATCTTGCGCTCTTTTATGTGGCCACTGTAGTAAATGCCACAATGCCTACTCGCCTCAGTCCTTGTTCCATTCATCGCATTTCTTGTACGGCGGTGATGTCAGAATTCACTCTAACGTGGACATCAACCAGCTGGTCAGTGACACTTTACCTATTAAGGGAAATGTAATGAATCAAAATTGAGTAACATGTAAATTAGTAACTGCGTTGACCGCCTTTATTTCATGAAACTTCGTCAAGCGCTGCAGCAATGAAAGATAATGTATATATATTCTTTACTTCAAACTCCAAGGCATTCTCAACCATACCATCGTCTTTAATCACGCCCATATATTATATTTTCAATGGGGGGAAAGGTCGGTGCTTGTGGGGATCATTCCACCAACCTCACGTTGCTATGAATGATAGCGTTGTCCTGATGAAGGATAAAAACCTCGCCAATTCAATACTATCATGACTTTAATAAATTAAGATACTCTTGTTAATTTTGCCTTCAAGTATCACAGCAGTGCGTTCCGTTGTACTCAGACGTTGTAATTTCCTTATATTTATTAACTGAAATCATCTATTTATGAAAATATTGTTATTTGGATTAATAAAATTTATTTTACTTACGAGAAATACATTTTATATCCTCAGTAAATACTATTTTGTTCAACGTATCGAATAAATGAAAAAAAAAACTTCACTTCTAATGATATAGAGATAGTTTTAGACAGGTTTGATAAAAGGGGTTATACCAATGTGACACTTCAAAAAACTCAATTTTATAAAAAAAATATATATATACATTTTTATCTCCAAAAATATCGTGTGAAATCGGCAAGGTTGTATCTTCAATAGTTTTTGGATGGTGGCGTTCTAAAGAGCGACCGGTCGCAGGTATAATCATAATCATATACATATGAGTGAAACTTTAAACTTGTTTTTCTCGAAACGTCATTTTTCAAAATTTCTGACATCATAACTCAACGAGAATCAACTAATCGATTTTAAATTAAAAATTAGTATTGTTGAATACATTTGATCTTTTTGATTGGTTGAAAATTGGCAATTTGGCATTAAAAAAAAAACATTTTTGACTACTTTGCTAATTTTTGATATTTTTCAAAAATCGTAGCTCATTGTATATGAAATATCTTTGAATTTAATCACCTTTTCGAACTTTTTGAGCCACACATTCGGTGGGAATCGTGTTAGCAGTTGGGGCCCATAACTCCGCTATTTTTCAACATTTTTGTAACAGAAAATCTTAAAATATAGCTGCAAATATAATTTATTACACTCAAAGAAGTTCTAAATATTCAATTGCGCACTTTCTCTTACAAAAAATTCATGAAAATCGCCTAATTTCTCATGCGCTACATTAGTATAGAACCTTAAGATCTTTAGCTGACAATGTGTTAATGTTTCAGTGGAAAAAAGTAAACAAATCTTCTTTATAAAATTATTTTATTTTTACATATATTTAAGGGGTTATATACAGTTAGAATTTTGCAAAAAAAAAAAATTATTTTTTTTCTTAATGGTCATAAATTTCAAATCGTTATGGTGAATCTTTTCGAAGTCACACGCAAATTTGAAAAGTTTCAGAGTACTTGGAAGTACAAGGCCAAGCTTTAAACGCGCTTTTCTCAAAATGGTATTTACAAAGCCGGCGACCAAATTTACTGGAAAACGGCTAAACGTTTAGTCTCAAATTTTAACACCAGCTTCTAAAATATATGTTTCAGCAGTTAATCGAAGATTTTTTGCACCCATAAATATTTTTTTATAAACAATTTAAGTTCCAAATTTTGGTCAAAATTCGATTTTTTAGAAACCGCCATTTTGTTTTGCTTTGTCCTTCGATTATTTACTAGATTTAACATTACTCCAACGAAATATGTTTATTTTTATTTAATATCAGAGGATCCACTTCAAAGCTATAGTGATCACCGCAAAACTTCTTTTTTGAGATGAGCTATCGGAGATCAGCTGTAGTTCCTTTACATATAAATATTTTTACTAATACTAAGTCTTAAAATACAGTTAAAAGACACCATAATATGCACACCTTTTTCGATCAATAAATTTAAAAATGTTCTCAGAAAAAATTCTGAAAAATTCGCTTCTTTCGTCCATCTAACTATATACAACTCTTTAAGGAAGGAATATTATTTTGATTTGCCAAACTATGTATTAAACCGAATTCACATAAGTTAACTTAAGATCACGACAGGAATCCAAGCTAATCTACATTTACGAACATTATTGAGCGTAACGTTTTTACGTCTCATGGTCAGTGTTTGTGCCTGTTTCGAACAGCTGATTCAAAATCCTATTAACATGGAAAGGGAAGCTACGTTAACGACTAATGGGCTTAGTCCTTGACCCCTACGGTCTACAATCAAATGAGAATTGTATTGTTCACTTCGCTGCATGCAATTTTCCCTTTCAAATGCACCAAAATGAAATTTGGAAACTAAGTTGAAATGCATAAAAGTTTCATTCATTTAGAGAATACTATGTCGTTACCTAAAAGTGAGTGATTTCTATGATATCGTTTTTGCTTCGTCTGTAAAATTATGGAAAGTTTTGTTGAAAATGTGCCTTGATCGGTTATTACCGATTAATTTGCCTTGAAAAACTTAAAACATTGATGGCATGACAAAGGTTGCCCCCCAGCATCAATTCTCTCTGCATTCCATGTTTTGTTTAGTAAGTGGGAGGGAACGTAAATAAATATGTTGTCTTTTCTTACCTTAACCCTTTAAGCAGCGTTGTAATAATATAATATTACTAATGTAACGTATTAATAGGTATGTAAATGACAAAAATTTATTTAAATCTACATAGTTAATTATCACTATAGTTAAAACATCTCAATTCAACCTGAAACGCTCAGCGATTGCAGAACACTTGAAGATAACAAGGTGGAATCTCTTGAAGCTGTAAAAAATAATAGTACTTGGCCAACAGATATAAATTAATATTTAAAACAGAGAATTTTATAGTTTTACAAGGCTTTTATAATTCCGAAGTATTTTAATACAAATTGAAAATCTTCAACTATATTTGATTGGATATAAATTTCAACAAGCTCGAGCCACTTCAAAGGCATGCTTAGTATATTTCATTATATGGGCAGCACATAGTCCATTTATACTTTGTTTTTTGCACATATGTAATACAATATATATGTTTCTTGATAAACACATGAATATAAGTCTATAAGTACTTGCAATCCAAACTTAAACGCTTTAAAGTCATCTGACTGTACAAGAGTATTTTTGTTGATATGTATTTGAAGACCCACATCAGGTTTGACTTCTGAGTCAAAGTTATTACTGCTTAAGTGCAACTTATAACACGACAAATATGTTAAAGTTACTTATACTAATGTTACATATTGATTATTAGCTAATATTACATACTGTTTACTAAACATTATTTTGGAACACTGTGCATTAGAGGCAGGCAAGTGACATCGGCATGGCTAATATCCACAAACATTTATGCAATATTTCCTAAACAGCGAAAATACTATTATCTGCAACAACCTTCATGTACACACTACTACGTCTGTGTGCTCATATCACGCTGGCGGTAACGCTTATAGTTGAACCAGGCCTCCAAGGCGTACAAGCAGAATGCAACATAGCCGAAAAACTGTGGAGCAAAAGCATGCATAATTATTAGTCATCATATGCATGTATGTGTATGTGTATACGCACCGCTGCAATGGAATAGGTCACCAGCGCCAACGTCAGCGCGGCGGATGAGGCAAGAAAGCACAGAACGGCGAGTGTGGCATGAATATACAGCTCGAACCTGGTTGCATTGCAAAAGTGCCGCCTACAAAAACGCATTTCACAAAAATTGTTTAAAAACACCAGCGCACTGCCAAGGCAGGCGCACGCCATGACACACATGTAGACGAGGCCGCGCAGATTCGTCACTGGCGCCAAGCTAACAGCAATGCATGTGATCCCAGCCACGGCACATAGCTAAGAGATGAAGTAAAGAGTTGAAAAATATAATAAAAATTCATATTGCAAAAATTTACTGAATCATAGCGGCGTTGCGCGCGCTTACCATACAGAGCAATTTGGCTAAACCGGAAGAGCTGCGGACATAGAGTCGATCGTAGCCGGATGTAGAGAACATTTTCTGTGTATGACTGTGGCATAAACTGCTGCGTTATTACTGCGTCCGGAAACGTGCCTGTTGCAAGCGAACACTTTGCTTATTTGAGCTTACTTTTTGACTGGATGAATATATGGCTGTCTACACTAATAATACGAATTTTGTTTACACAAAATATTTGGAAAATATTTATACAACTGTTATTTCGTGCTTCAGCAAATACAAAAACAATTTCATATACTGCTTGTTTTCCGTTTGGCGTATGCTATTGTTGGTATGTTTCGTTTATCTGCAATATTTTTGTTGAAATATTTTTTGTATGTTTATGCGAGTATCGTTCAACAGTCTTATCAAATTTCGGAACACTTGTATCTTTCGCACTTCGCAGCGAACAACAAATGAAACGGCACAGCCGGACACACTCGGCCGCACTTATGAAACGCTCGACGGCAACTGCCCGGCGAAGTGGCATTACTCACTCATTTCTGTTGATGATTCTCTGTTTTTTCCAAATTTGTATATAATATATGCATAATAGAACTGTGTATAAATTGTAGAATGTACCACTTCACATTGTTCTTTTCGTTGAAAAGAAATGCGCTCACTTAATCGGCTACAAATGAGTTGAGTTCGAAATGCTATTTTAAATTATTGTGCGAACTTAATGAGCGTATAATAATTCGCTCACACACACACACACATACACGCAAAGGAACAATCGTTTTACTCGTATTTGCCATAAATGCCAACTTTCACGTAGCTTTCCAAAGCAAACCGACCGCTATTGTCGCTTATCAAATTTGGCTCAGCTGTAGCTGTAATACAATCAAACTCACACGAGCTAGAGCGTAGAGAGGCACCCACTCCACTCGCCAATGCTCGCAACAGCTCTGGTGCGCTCCACACCGTTCGCGCACTTGATTAAACGTCGATTAAAAGTATTGCTGCCTCAATTTAGAGTGACCAGTTAAAAGGTTTTTCTTATCACTACGACACTTGGCACACACGGCGTCCGGTTGTGGACTTTTAACACTCACCACACGATATGCAGAGCAGAGGCTCAGTGCACAATCACTTTGTCGATATACAAGTATGTACATAGTGAATTATACTATATATGTATAATATATATGTATGGTATGTGTGTGTGTTAGCATACTGAAAGAATATTTTCGAGAAATTTGAAGCGCCTCAGACATGGAAACAAAAAAATATTTAAATATAGGCACTTTAACAAGCGATTTTCTAAGTAGTAATAATAAAATGAGTAAATATTTCACTTGAATAAATATTTATATCAGCCTCTAAGACGTTTGGCAGCACTTTCAAGAAATGTAATATCAAATTTCCAACAATTAATTACCGAAAATGTGAGAGAAAATGTTTCGAAACAAAAGCATTTCAAACAGTGTTGAATGCATAGGGCAGTGCGCGGGCTTGAATCACCTTGAGGTCCGAGTCCGTTCCGGGGAAATCAAATTTCGATGTTTATTTACATTTATATCTGAATTACGTATACTAAGTATAATACTTATTCGTTATATTATCGTTTTCGAAGATCATCGTAATTTTACACAATAACTTCATTCAAACTATTTGCTAATATTATTCAAGCTTATCATTCATTTTCTTGTCTAGAAATGAATATTATGGGCAAATAGTTTAAATAAACATCAATAAACATATTCCAAATTTCATCAACCTTTGCTTTTATAAAATTTTTTAACAAATAACAGTAAGTTTTCATAAGGCCGAACATTTTAAAATTCTAGAGCCGCCTCTGCTTACAAAAGATAATTTCTATAATTTAATCGCCTTGTGTTTATATAACTTTTAAAAAAACTTTCTTAAATCAAATAGAGAAATAAAGTTTTGAAATAATAAACATTTTGTTCAAAAATTATTATTAGTCCACTAATACTCAGTTACAATTTTTTTATATGCTATGATACATATCACTTCATCTTTAAAGCTTTGTATGCAACGCTTACTTTTATTACAAATATAAACTGAGCAACTCCAACGTTCTTAGTGTAAAATGAAAGCTCATCAGAATGCACGGCAAAGAGAGCCATCTGGTCACCTTGCAGTAAGCCCTCTCCAAAGCACTAAATGCGC
The DNA here is from genome assembly GCF_001853355.1 of Bactrocera latifrons. Taxonomy (NCBI): domain Eukaryota; kingdom Metazoa; phylum Arthropoda; class Insecta; order Diptera; family Tephritidae; genus Bactrocera; species Bactrocera latifrons. Next base: position 1,675,254 of record NW_017537101.1, on the reverse strand, counting down.
GCACAAATACTCTAAGAAAATATTTACATTCATGTTTTACATTTAACACATGGTCTTGTTGTTTACTTAATTTTTAGAAATAAATAATAAAATTGTACTTGCTCGCGATACCTTGAAAAGTATTATACTTTAGCTATTTTAGGTTAGTTTTCATAAAATGGGGAACATGCACATACTGTACATCCATACTAATGTATTAAAAGCTCATAAAAAAATGTTTGTTTATTTTATTTTTTAATTTAACATTCTTACAGTTTTATCATGTAGTGTCACACTTGCTATTTAGCAAATAGCAGACAGTAATCAGTATAGCAATATGATGAAGTTGATGATCTTTCGATATTTGTTATTGTTCCTATGAAAGTCAAACAAGGACGAAAAGAACTGTTAATGTTCTATAAACCAGAAAAAACGTTAACTTCGGTTGCACCGAAGCTAAATACCCGTCACAGGTGCATTTCTGTTAGCAACTTTGTGTTCAGTTTGTATGGAATCTATATGCTATAGTAATTTCAGTCTGAACAATTTTTTTTGGAGATTACATTGTTACTTTAAGCAGTAATCCATGCCAAATTTCGTGAAGATAGACGTCAAATGAGGAAGTTTCCCATGCAAGCATTTGACTCCGACCATTCAGTTTGTATGGCAGCTATATGCTATAGTAATTCGATCTGAAGAATTTCTTCGGAGATTACATTGTTGTCTTAGAAAATAATCTGTACCAAATTTCGTGAATATATGTTATCAAATGTGAAAGGCATCTGTCAATTTCACTTTGAACAAAATATCAAAGTTTAATTGAAGTGCAAGGTATTAGTATGGCCACAACGAAATTGTGTACATGCAAAATGGACAGCTATGTTGTCTTGTGTACATGCCAGCCATTGTTATGTTGCTGCCTTCTCAGAAATGTTCATGTAGAAAGTTTCACAACGTCATTTTCAGTTCGCTGTCGTGCTGCTGCAGTCTGTCGCGAGCATTGTGTTCAGCACATCAAACTGTGTTAATATAATATTCATAATTTTGGCTACACATACATATGTTCTTATATATAAATATGTATCCAAGTACTTGTACACTTCCCGTAGACTATGATTTTAATTCATCTTCAAAAACAGTTGAATAATCAGTAATTTTTAGATATAATATTTGCTTAGACATGTAAGTATAACAGAATATTTTTATGTTCGAGTTGTCACTTTTACAAAAAGTAAAAATCACTACTTGAAGCATTTAATTCACATTAAATAACCTATTAAAGACAACTTGTACGACTTCCGTTGAATAGGTTTTTTTTTTTAAACCAAATTTCCAAATTGAAAACTAATATTGCTAGATTTGTAAGCAAAATATTTAAAAGTAAAAATAAAAATACATAATTTTCCGTGAATTTTCGATACAAATTTTAAAATCGTAAAACATATATTTATAAATAAAATGACCAGCCGTTGGATTGGGTTAATTGTTTTGATCTCATGGCCTCTTATTATATAGTAATGATATCAAACGCTTCACCCTTAAAATTCTAGCAGTTTCAGTTTACTTTCGGTCATTTACAAACAATCACAATCGAAACAATCAATTTCTGAAAATAACATCATTCAAGTGGCCTCCACGACTTCTTTTGCAGGAACGAATTCGATGAATCAAATTTTCGAGTCCTTTTTTCACTAAATCAAATCGTATAACATGAATTGTTTAATATTTGGGGCGTTCACAACCGTTCTTAAAGCATCGTAAAGTCGTAAAATTTTAAATTTTTACACTTGTTTAAATAAAAGTTAGGGTTTTCACATGTCTCTTAAAGTTATAAGTTATAACGATTCGAAAACATAGTATTGAGAATTGTAAATGTGTAAACTCATTTTTGTATGTAATCCAAAAACATTTTTTTTTAAACAAGTGTAAAAATTTAAAATTTTACGACTTTACGATTTAAGACAGGTTGTGAATACCCCAATTGAGTTCCACAGCTTAAAGAGAGTCTAAATTATTTCTAAAGACTAATGACTCATATAACCCCACAAGAAGTAGACTAATAATTAAATCACAACTACTTGGAAGCCCTTCAATGTCACAATTTCTGGAAAAAATTGAATCTCAAAACTTGTCTCGCAATAATTCGGTTTTTGTGGATATTTTCAAAATCAACTTCTTCCAATTGCGGCTATAAAAGTTGGCTGTAGTGATCTCTACTTTATAACCAGCTTCCCTTCGTAGGAAGTACGGAAAGATGATGCCACCAGACCAAAAACCACACCAAACTGATAACTTGGGAATGTAATGGCTGTTCATGAAAATTTGTGAATTTTTTTGGGACCGAATCGACAGTTTTGTTTATTTACCGCACCACTCAATGAGTCTAATCGGAAAAGACGATTTTCTTAATTATTTATTAATATTTTTTTGACAATAAAATTAAATAACTTGAAACCCTGCTCTTGTGTATATCATGTTGAAATTGTAAACATTTCTCAATACAGTAAAAACAAGAAATAACGTTAACTTCGGCTGCACCGAAGCTAATATACTCTTCACAGGTGCATTTCTTTTAGTAACTATGCGTTCAGTTTGTATGGAAGCTATATGCTATAGTAATACGACCTGAAAATTTTTTTCGGGGTTTACATTATTTCCTTAATGGATACTACATGTCAAATTTCGTGAAGATACGACGTCAAATGTGAAAGTTTTCCATACAAGCCCTTGTTTCCTAACGTCCGGTTTGTATGGTAGCTATATGTTATATTGGTCCGATATCGGCAGTTCCGACAAATGAGTAGCTTCTTGAAGAGAAAATGACGTTTGCAAAATGTCGAGATGATACTAGTTCGTATATATACAGACGGACAGACAGACAGACAGACGGACATGCCTAAATCGATTCAGCTCAACATACTTATCATTTATATATATGTACTTTATAGGATCTCCGACGCTTCCTTCTGGGTGTTACAAACTTCGTGGCAAACATTATATACCTTGTTTTGGGTATAAAAATTGCAGATCATGCCACGTTAAGAATGGTAGAAATGACACTTAGAAATGATACAATCCCTTTTGGAAACCCAATAAATAGCTATAGCATCATATTTGCTTAATAATGCTTAAATTTGATATTATTTCCATAGAGGTATTACTGGGTGTTATTAAAAGGATCATCGGGTGGCACCCCTTTATCAAATATAAATTATAGAGGGTGATCCATTCCAAGACTACCTACTTTTTTAAAGAAAAATTCAGAAAATTCAGATGGTCCATCCGTTGAGTCCATTTTCGATTTGTCGTTCGACGATTTCGATTGGTGAACCCCATTGTCCAGTTTTCCTTGCTTCTAGTGTACTTTTCCAAGCTGCGTGTTGCATACAGTGCCCCGCCAAACCATTAGAAACAGGGACAATCATTCATATAGTTTTGCGTTCAGAGTCAAATAAACCAAAAGTTATTAGGATATGTGAATGCATTTTTTTTTATCATATTTATTTGAAATATCATATTTTCATAAAATTAAGAAAAACTTAAATTTTTTTAGTATTTGGTTGACAAACCTTTATTTTTTTAACTGCCTTCATTATTTGAGGCATACTCTTCAAACAAATATTATCATTATTTTTAAATCTACATATATCATTCAGGCACACATCCTTTATGTCATCTTTGAGTGGGGATATTTTGGGATTTCTTCAGGAATATACCTTCGATTTAAGGAACGTTCAATAGTTTAGGTCGGGTGCTTTGCACGCCTAAGGTAATATATTGATATCCAAGTTGTGAAGGATATCAGTCGTTCGTCTTGAGGTGTAGAAGGCATCTCAGCGACGTATAAGTGTACTGGGCTGCTGAAGGGTTCAGTGTTACCAAATATGATACAAAACCATCTTGAAGTACATTGGTGTAGTGCTCACTAGTGATCGTTCCCTCAACAAAATAAATTAGTCTAGGACCTTTCACCAATATGGAGTTCTAAATCATTACGTTGGGGGCATATTCTAACGTTTTTTGAATGCAGTTCTCTACATAACGTTCACACGGTCTACGACGCACACATTGAATGGTTTCTGTCATTACTTCTAGCCGGCCTTCGTCGTTAAAGTTAATCATTGTTAAGGAGAAAGTCATGTTAAATAGCAGCATAACTTTTGATGGGGGACTTTCGGTGTAATATTTGATATTATGTGTGCACAATTTTCGCTACTTTAGTAACAGTAGGTACACTCACTACGATTTTTTTAAATTATTTTTCTGTAGGATGTACTTTTATATTTATATAGCACTTTGGGATTTCTTTGAAATTCCCGATTTTTTACCTATTTCCTGAAAAGTACATTTTTATTGCTTATATAATATTATAATGCTTCAGAAAACTTAAAAAAAAAAATACTTACCTAATACATAAAACTCTGGAATCTCTGAAATAAAAGTCAAAAACTTATAAAATAAATCGGTTCCTTCCACTACGCCACTCAATCTATCTCTGATGAGTCAGAAATCACAAATGCTAACTCCAAATGAAGTAAATATTTCAATACAATTTCGTATTTAAGTCCCGCTTATTGCAACGGTACATTTTTTTTAATATTTGACGCATGGTAACATGTAGTGCATAGTCTACTTAATGCTTAGGCAGTGGAAAAAATTCAAATTTTTCGCCAAGCAAACTGCCCAAGAATGTTATTCGTAAATTTTTACATATATTTCCCCTGTTTCTAATGGGTTGGCGGGGTACTGTACTTGTTGTAAATGTAAAATTTCAGTTTATAATTATTCCGTATTTAATATAGAGTCATATTTACTTTCGTAGCATTTCATGATATTTTTAACGTGCGAAAACTAGTGTTCTGGGAAACAGCTGTTAAAAATAAACAACTCGTTTCGTCAGTTTCTCGTTATCTCATTAATTGTTCTCCTTTCCAGAGGCTTCAAGGAC